>NC_056736.1:117158994-117243994 GCF_019279795.1 Protopterus annectens | reverse complement strand
AGATATAGAATGGCTTTTTCATCCTCAAAAATGTCAAATGTATATTTGTTGTGGACTAAAATAGACACACACACAAAGAAAAAGCAGTGCAGCCCAATGCCTAGCATGGTACTTAACAACATAAGACCATAGCGCTGAAAACCCTTGAAAGTTCTACAAACTTCTCAGAACAAAATGTCATCATTTTCAGCATTTACAACAACATCACAACATTGACTTAGTTGCTAATTTCAGATATGAACACATACACTCTTCATTATCTTCATTTGCTATACAACTCTACATATCAGTCTAAATTTGGGAGATGTATAGCAGATCCCATATGAGCACACATCCCTTTTCACTATAAATATCTATGATTTTCATATCTCATGTAATGCTAACTCACTAAATATATATATATATATATATATATATATATATATATATATATATATGTTCAGAATTCCTCACCCTGTGCAGAAGTGATATACCTCAACCTAATAGCAAGTAAATATAATGCAGCATGCCCAACTATGATGATGAAATGCTCATGAAACCCAGATTTTGGCATATTCATAAAAAGACCATATGTAAGTCATTATCTGAGAGGTTGTCACAAAAAAAATCAGGGAGTTACAATGAGATATTCTGAAAGAGAATGCATATATGACTGTTATCTGAACATTAAGGAATTCAACACAGCTCAGCACTGAGTGTGACTATGGCACATTTTTCCAATCAGCCCACATTGGCCTCACAAATCTCTGGTCATGCCAAGCTTGTAGTCACAGGCATGTTGCTTTGCCTTGTGAAATATATATATATATATATATATATATATATATATATATATATATATATATATATGTGTGTGTGTGTGTGTGTGTGTGTGTGTGTGTGTGTGTGTGTGTGTGTGTGTATTCACTTTATAATCTCGAAATACTGAAAAATCGAATTTCAGTATCTCAAGACTATAAAGCTGAAAACTCACAAACCCGAAAATCAAAACCACGAAATTCAAAACTGCGAACGTCAACAAAACACTGCACCACACATACAAACACAAATACACATACCTCCCGACACTACAACAAATCAAAACAACACACACGAACGCAACAAAACAAACACACACACCTACCCTTCCTATAAGCAGGGGGGCAGGCCCCCATGTACCTCCACACCCCCGCTACTTATATATACTAACTCCGAGGTCACACTAAACACCAAAAGAAAGAAAACCTACCACCACACATTCTACACCCCCCTTGCAAAAACACACATCACATACATACAAACACCATCACTCTCAGCACTGACACACTCACACTCTTACCTACCTACCCTAATGCACACCTAAAACTCCCCAATGTACTCACAAGCACACACACCCTTCACAAAACCCTTAAAAAACATAACACTTAGCTAATGCTCCATCAGTACCGTGGGTTTGACATTTCCGGGTTTGATATTCTGCAGTTTCACAACTGCAGATTCGACAATTTGGTCTCAAGATACAGTATTTCGAGATTTCAAGGTTAACCTATATGTGTGTGAATACAACAAAATTAAATAAAATCATCAAAGAGCTGGAGAACCTGGAATTGCCCCCCCCCCCCCCAGTCCATGAAAGCCAAAAAAATAAACATTGGAAGGAGGAAGGAGGGTGAGAAGTATCTGTGTGAAGTTCCTAAGTGGGAACAGTTCATTTCAAATGTCTAACTGGATTCAGCTAGACATGAAAGTTCCACCATTTTAACTCTCATTTCAGAAGGGGTAGAAGTGGAATCTGAGTATCCAGTAGGTGGCAATATTGAGAGCAGAGAGATTTTAGGTATCACTGGATTATTCTCAGGTGAAGTTTGGTAAAGGGCAGCATGAGGATGGTAGCTGCTAGGAACCCTAGAGCCATTAGAATATCCTTGCAGAATATGATTGAAGAGGAAGGAGAGAATCTGAACCTCCTCTTGTAAGAGAAAAGCTACCATTAGACATTGCTGGCCTGCAACCCAAAAACATTAGCTCCTGGATAGGAATCAAAGCAGATATTTTTGATTGATGGTGAAGACCAGCCTCTGCAGAAGGAAAATAATGTATTTGAGATGTCTTAGCAGGTATTCTTGAGCGGTTGCATGAATATGAAGGTTGTCTAGGGAAGGAATAATTTGTATTCCCTGAGTACTGAAAAGGCAGTAACTAGAGCCAGACATTTTGTGAAAACTGCAAGAGCTGCAGATAACCCAAAGAGTAAAGCAGAGAACTGAAAGAATGATGAACAAGCCAAGGACTTGAAGGATTTCTTATAAGAAGGGTGAATGAGAATGTGACAGTAAGCATCCATCAGATCCAATGATACCAGAAAAGCTTCCGGTAAGATGAAGGGGAGAAAAGTTTGAAGGGAAAGCATTTTTTGAAAGAAGGTATCTTCAAAAAAACTATTGAGATGAGACAAGCTAGAATGGGTCTCTGATTGTCTTCTTTTCTGGATACCAATAAAATCCTGGAATAAAAGCCTTTCTTCCTAGATATTAGAAGGGTACAGATTCTATGATACCTTGGCCACGAAGACCTGGCAAAATAGGGGGAAGAAGATGTAACTAGTTTGGGGCAGTGAGAGGACTGTTTCTGAAGGCTAGAATTTCATTCCAAGTCATCTTGTAGCCTTGCTGAATGATATCTTCTAGGCAAGAGATGGAAAGGTGCAGAACTGTGAATAATTTGCTTTTCATCAAAAAGTGAAGGGAATTAAATTATTTTAATTATTTCAATTCTGCTTAACTATTTAAGTTGCACTTATAGTGACATGTGTAGTGAGTAATTTTCTGCTCTGTTCCATTTGTTTGCATTTTTCAAGTTATTCTTACAAGTAGAATTACTTGAAAAAGCTATCCATTTGCATTTTAAACCCAGATGGGCCATAGTCTTGAAATTTAATTCATAGTTGTGGCAGAATTGTGTACTACTAGTACCAGATTTGTGCCTTGGTCATTTATTACTGCATTTTTTTATAAAAAGGTGTCACTAGTAAATTTCTGCATAGTTGAGTGCCTTAAACTGTCATAGAAGTTCAAAAGTGATAGAATTATCTCTGCTCTGGTTTGTGCTTCAGTGCTTTCACATTCAGCTTATCATTTACCTGCTTAAAGTCACATTCTGTGTCTATCCCATCCCCCACTAACACCATACCTCTTAAGTGAACAGATTTTTGCAGAATGTTCAGATTTTTGCTTCATATTTTTGTCCAGTTGTGGTGTTCTGGCAAAATAGTTGCAAATCAGCAAAGAATGAAGGTAGAAAATAATGACAGACATTTGATGTTCAGGCTTCATACCCTTCAGAAAATTCCTGCTAATGCAAAACTTGTTATTCTATCAACTTTCTAAATTTGTAAGAGCAATATTGTAAAATTGTCCTTACTTTGGGCCCTTTGTCTCACCTTCATTTATAGCTTTGTCCAAATTTCTTGCTGTAAGAGATTGAGAGGTATGACTAACACATTAAGGTAAAGTTTCTGAAAGAGCTCCAGTATTGGCTTTATTTGATTTGATGCACCTCTATCTAACCTGCTGCTTTCTTAAAAAAGTTCCCCCGGCCTGAAACCCTTTTGCTGTGCTTGTTTTATAAGGCTATGTCTGTGGCCTACACCCCTTATGATAATCTAATTTTCAAAGTCCATCCCTCCCCTCTTTCACTGTTATTCACTGTTGTATAAGCTATTTATGTACTGTTTCCACCAATTGTTTTTCATAGATCCATGATACTGATAGCCTACCCTGCAAACCAGTATTGCTCTTCAGTAACCTCCTTTACTACTTATTGTCTAATGCTCATTTTCCTGGGGTTCAGCAAAGCTTGGAGTCCTAGCCTGCATTCTAAAAATGATTTACTTGCATCCAGTAACATCCAGGCAAAGTTAGTTACCTTTGATTGCTAAATTGCATTAAGTTAATTTCAGCGATTGCTACTGTTTCCTCCATTTACAAGTGCATTTCACTGAATCTTTTTGTAAAAAAATGCTCTTCCTCTCACTGTTCCTACTTTAAGACTATTCTGAAATTGCCTTCAGCAAGGGATTTCCAGCTACGTGTTTAATTGGCTTACTGTAGCATTGTACTTGCAGGTGTCTTCTGCTATGTTTCTTACATTAGGAGAAATAAATTTATTCATCTTGTGACAGGAGGTGTTTGCCTGATCTACCTGGGTTGGAAAATGCACAAAAGGACTCGTAGTATAATCATTTTAATGGCCAGGAGGTTCATTAATTAGTTTTCTGTTTTTTTTTTCTGTGCTGCTATAAATTTTGCATGTGTGTGTGGGTGAGCAGTACCCTGTACAGTAGCAAACATCTTGAAAACAAATTGTCCCTGTAGAATAGTCCATAAAACTGTACCCTGTAAAACAGCAATATAACACAAATACTTTGTGTGCCAACAACCTTAGAGCACCTAGTTAGGTGTTGAGTGGCAATACCTAGAGATTTAGTAGAATTCAGTATAGTGCAAACATTAAAGTTAGTAGAATTTAGTACTGTTCAGCATAATCTCCCCCAACAAAGCATCCTAAATAGCCTTCTAGCCCCAATTACCACCTCCCTGTAGCTCACAAATCACGGGAGTAGACAGTATGGATATGCAATTTTCTAACTTCTCTGTAGCCAACTTGGTGGATAAAGGCATTTGAGACAATGTAGCAATCGGCTCATGTTTACTGACAACCACTTAATCCTTAAAGAAGCAGACAAAGTATGTGAGATGTGTACTTACACAGTGACACTGGAGGATAACCTCTCACAGAGAATAAACTGTTGGTAAAGGCCCTGCATTTATATGGCTGACAGTTGTTTAGGCAGGAGACTGCTGACCAGCTCTATTGTGATAGTGCTTGGCAGGAAATTGTAGCTGATTTCCATTGTTTCATTACTGTAGACATTTTGGATTTGTAATTACTGTATGAGACATTTGCTTGCATTGCGTGTAATGAATTACCATACAAACTAGGAATGATATATGTCCCAATGTCCTTATTTCAAACTTGCTAAAGAAAATTAGAAAGAAAACTGCAATGGAACCTGATAACATCCCTGCAATATTAATATCAAATGCCCAAAATGAATTTTGGCCTTTTATGCACAAACTCTTTAATAAGTTATTAGTGACAGGAGTTGCCTTAATTCCTGGAAGAAATCCACTACTAACATATATTTTCAATGTGAATCACTGATATGGAGATACCAGGGACTGAACACAGCAGTCTACCACTGAGCTGAATCCCTCATATCACCACCCAAGGTTCACAATTGCAGGCCAATCAGTTTAACATCACTATTATTTAAATACTCTGAAAGCTGAAGCATTCAACCTCTACAGGACCCAGTTAATAATTCTGACTATGCTGATACATAACAACATGGATTCACTGCAAGGAGGTCCACTCCTACAAACCTTGCAGAACTTTATGATATATCAGTCTTGCTTGTGACCTATGAGTCGGTGTTGGTATTAATTTTTCTAGATCTTGCCAAAGCATCCTATACACCATAACATTCTTTGACTCATATAGCATTAACAAACTGCAAATTCAATTCATACTTGATTAACCTAATTAACAACTTGCTTGCTGGTCATGCTCATTGCATCTAAATACAAAGCTTGTTTTACTCTATCTAGCAATCTTCATCAACAGAGGTCCTGGGGCATATCCAGCATCACCAATAAGATGCCCCTGGGAAGCTCACCCCTCACACATCACTGATAAAGGTCACATGTATGCCATATGTGAGTAACGGTAACTGCCTGGGTGTCCTGCAAACACATTTTAGATGAGACCTTATGCATTGCCAACCACCTGGTGGGTAATGGAGGGATATCCTTTATGGTTCACATGCCTTCTTCTTGGGTAACTAGATGGGGCCTTTATTTTAGTATGAGTGCAATCGTTGGATTCCAGCACCTCAGGGAAGTGAGTTATAAAAGTTCAGTATGGTGTTTGTCCTTTTTTCTGTGGTACATGGGAACCACATCTGCTGCCCCACATGCTCCTATATAACATTGAGAAAATGATAAGAGTATCTACAAGGCAAATGCTTGAGATACCCCCTTCATGTCCCCTGTCAGTTGCTAAAACATCCCTGTAGCTTAGTATATGCAAACCCATTTGTATTTTAGTATCTGGAGGGATAGGTAATACATGACTTCCATGAGCCTGCAGATAAAACCAACACATGTTTACCAGCTCCTGTAGGGTATCCATATAATACTGGTCTGTAATGTAATTGTAATAAAGGGCATGAAATGTTAAACATGGTCAATTGACATGAAAACTCCAAGGCAATGATGCAAAGAACTGTTGCTTGTAGCAGTAAAAATAGCCTGTTTTATGTAGACATTCACCAAAGCTTTCACAAACCCTAACATATATCTGCAGTTTGCCTGCATTTACATTGAGCTGGTTTTCACTGTTGTTATTAACACTGGTGAATGCGCATCACATAGTACACTTTATATTTTTCTATATCAATTTGTCATCTTGTTTTGCCTCATTTGAATGCATAGATCCCCTCATTTTAATAGGCTGAACATAGATACTCATCACTCACAAATGCTTACTGCAATGTGGCCAGTGTTTCTGAATCCAGGGTTTGTCTGTATTTCTTTGTTTCCATCTGTTTTTTGTGTGTGTGTTTATTAAATGACAGTGTTATGGGCTTTAGTCCATTTTAGTATAATCTGTTTTTACTTAAAATGATTTTATTGTTTTCATGAAACATCTTGCAAGACAAACCAGACTTTGCCTTTGAAAGCCTTGTAGTTCATTAAGTAGTAACACTAGAGATTTTCTTAGCTTTCTATGCCTTTTTCTGTGACAGAAGGCAGATGTGTAGACTAGAGCTTCCCTACAGTTGCTTCAGATGAAATTGCTTGAGTATCAGTAGCATGAAGAAAAAAACAAAATGAAGGCTAATCCCAAATGCCATTTTCCTTAAGCAAACACTCTCTACCACATAGGACTTCTTACCTTGTTCAGGTCTAAGTCTACAGATATGCTTTTCCTCCCCTTCCATACTTCTTTGCAGCCTGATCCATTCTCTCTTGCTTCACTCTGGATAACTCTGGTCTCCTACCCTACCCCCAAATCTAACCCACCCCTACTATTCCTAGTTTTATACTTACACAAAACCCTCCTCTTCTGTGCATAAATCCTCCTTTTCCTATCCAAGCAACCTATCATTCTGCTACCCCTCATCTGTCACTAACACCCTCTACTCAAATCATACTATCTATATCTCCACCCTTGAGGCTCCAACTATCTAGTTATATCTCTCTTCTATGGCACTTCTCAGCCTCCATCTCACTGTTTACATCCACTATTGCCTTCTATTGCACTCCTTTTCTTAAGCATTTTTTCTTCTCTTTATATGTTATATCTCTACATCTGTCCTCTTTCTTCTCCTTTCAGCCTTCTCTCTGTTCTACATTCTTCTTTACCTGCTCCCTCTTCTACTGTAACAACATTTAAAAATTTGAAAATAATATCCATGAATATTCAAAGTATAGCAAACAAAGTCTCTGAATTTCATTCCTGGATCAATCATTGCTCCCCAGACATTATTATGCTTACAGAAACTTGGCTCAAACCACATATAAATGACTCTGAAATTATCCCCCTGGCTAAACTATTATCCACTCTGATAAATTAAATAAAAAAGGTGGTGGTATAGCAATCATGTTTTCTAACCATATGTTTGTCTCACCTTCTTATATTTCTCTACCTAAATTCCTCTCTGTTGAGATCCTTGTCTCACTATAAATTAAATGAGCATAAGACACTATGTATAATTGCCCTATATATTCCCCAAGGAAATAACATCCCTATTCTGGAAGACATCCTACACTGGGCATCTAGTTCAATTTTTCATGAAATAACATTCTTGGTGACTTTAATATTAACTGGCAAACCTACACTTCAGACTACCCTTCTACTAGTATCAATCTATATGGTTTCAAACAACTCATATCTTTCCATACTCACTTCAGCAAAGCTGATAGCATTGAAACTACTCTTGTCTGGATCCTAGTCTCAAATCCAAATCTTTATGACTGTCCAAAAACCTCCCAGACTCCCTTAGTTATCACCATCCCACCTATGCCCAGAGACTAGCAACTCATCATATCAAACAATACCTTTATAAAGGCTGCCATAACCTCTCAAAATTTCATTTCCAAGATCTTCAACGGCAGCCTTAATAACATTAATTGGTCCATCCTCTATTCCCTACCACTGGATAATGCTGTTCTAAAATTGAATACAATATTTCATGACATTCTCAATAGCCTCGCTCCTATAAGAAAAAAGAAATTTAAATTCACCAATACCTCTCAACTCTACAGATTTTTGCAGAATGTCCAGATTTTTGCCTTATATTTTTAATCCATTTTTTCATAAAATTGTGGTTTTCTGGCAGACTAGAAGCAAATCATTAATGGCTGACATTAGAAAATAATAGCAGACTTTTGACTTTTAAACTTTATACCCTTCAGAAAATTAATGCTAATGCAAAATCTGTTATTCTATCAACTTTTGAAGTTTGTAAGAGCAATATTTAAAACTTGTCCCTGTTTTGGAGCCTTTGTCCCACTTTTATTTATGTCTTTGCCCAGATTTCTTGCTCTAATAAGTTGAGAGGTATGCCAATCACCCTGGCTATGCCCTTGTACTCAACAATTAATGTATAAAAGAGATGAAGCTTGGCGAAATTGCAAAAATACAAATATTAAGCTAACCTACAGACCTACAAACAATTTTGAAACATGACAAAAAACAAGTTACTGCTGATAAGAGACATTATTACTTCAACCCACATGATAACCAAAAACCCAACCCCCAAAATGTCAGTCCACTATCAAGAAAATATTGCACCCTAGAACACCTAGTACTCATAACCCATGTCCAGATATCTCATCCTTAGAAACTGCTTCTAAATTTAACTCCCACTTTATAGACTCAATAGCCACCCTCAACCAAAACTCCCTAAAGAATCCTGCCACCCCTGACAAACTTCAGTGCTCTAACAATGCCATTTTCAATTTAAAATCTGTCTCTACTTCCTATATAAAAATTTACTACACAATATTAAGTATTGGTCACTCTTTGTAAACAATCTCCCATATGAATATCTAAAGATTGCTGCCTCCTCTATTGCCTACCTAATCTCTATCTTGATCAATTGATCCATTTGTGAGTTATATGCCCCATTTCTCTGGAAAAAAATGTACATCATTCCTGTTCATAAAAGGGGGGAACTCCACTGAAATAATAAACTTCATACAAATTGCAATCTTGTCCCCTCTTTCTAAGATCTTAGAAAAACGTCTTCATAAACAACTTTGGTACTTACGTATTACCACAACCAGATTTTCGCAGTTGCGAATCTCAATTCCTTCAATACAGACGACGGCATGAAACAGTGCAAAGTGTTGCTAAAAGTCATTTTTGCTGTCCCAAAACCTCTCCACTACCTTCACAGACAGAAAATCATTAAAAAAAATCCTCTTCCTGTTTAACGTGCATAAAGGACGCATTCTTGAATTGTCAGCAAAGCAAACTGTTGAATGGAATATTTCTACCGTGAGGAGGGAAGGGAAACACAGATACAGGCACGATCTTTTTGCTAAAGTAAGACTTTTTTCAAAATGTGTAAACATAGTGGACAGTAAGCATTGCAATGCGAAAGTTGCCGTACAGTAATGGTCGTCAAAATTGAGGGTGGATGATGTTGTTGATAGCTGACTATGGGTTCCTGATTCCAGGTACTAAGAACATTTCTATAGGGAAAACATGTTACTGCATGTGGAAGCGCTTCTTCTGGCAGTTTGTGGCATGTTTGCACCTCAGCATATGTTTGATATTTGTTGAAAATATAAAATTAGAGTAAAAGCATCGTGTTTGTGTGTGTGTGCCTTGTTATGTGGGGGAGACAGGTGAGCAATTACAGTGAGTAAGACAGCATCCCTGACAGTTGAAGCATGTATGCACTTTACTGCAGCTACATGACATGCTGGCATTAAAGTGCATACCTGAACAGCGACATAAACTTTGTACTTTTTTACTGAAAACCCTGCCTAAGATAACCCTCAGTGTCACAAAAATCATGTTGTCTGACACTGTCACACCATTAACACTTACATTTAAACATTGGAAAGCAACCGTTATGATCACGAAAATCTGGTTGCGATAATACGTAAGTACCACAACTTTTACAATACTTACTCCAACAAAATCTATTAATCTCTACCCAACACGGGTTTGATCCAGAAACTGCCCTTGTTGCCTTTTTGCTCCACATCATTAAAGCCAGAGATAGCAACAATTTAGTTTCTTCACTCTCTTTAGATCTCTCTAAAGCTTTCAATACAGTCTTAAAAACCAAACTTCTCTCAAAAATGCCTACTTTAGGCATTTCCAGTACAACAGTCACTTGGTTTTCTAGCTGCCTATCTAACCAGCTACAATCAGTTAAATGGCTATCTACATACTCATCTTTTCTCTGGTGTCCCACAAGGCTCTGTACTTGGCCCTCTCCTTTTTAACATATTTATAAATGATCTACATACATCCTCCCAACCAGCTACACTTATGCAATATACAGATGGCTCCATTGTCATTTGCACAACTAATAGTCCTTCCCAGCTACAATCTATTACTCAGCAGGCTTTTAACTCTATTGAAAATTGACTCAGTGACAATGAGCAGTTTTGCTTTATTTGGATTTAGAAGAAACTTATTATCACTCCCAAATCTCCCCAAATCTCAAACACACATAAAAGACACCTTCAAAATATCCTCTCTCAACAACACTGAAATTGAAGTTGTACCTCACACAAAGTTACTTGGTGTCATAATAGATGATCAACTGAAATTTGATCTTCATATTCAAAAGTCAATAAAAATAACACACCATAAACTGGGCATGTTCTGTAGCTCAAAGAAAATCCGTAGCAACAGCTCAGGAGTTATTCTAGCCAATACATAACTCCTTCCCTGACTACTATATGCCTCACCCATTTCCACCAAGATTCAGATCTCCCTAAGATCAAAACTTGAGCTTTGCTATAATTTTGCAACCGGTCAGTCATAAAACTACCACTAATGCTCTGCCATCAGATATTTAAACTGGCTTGAGTTACCTCATTACCTCAAGTTCACCAAACTCCTTCTTGTTTATAAAATGGCATATAAATCCTCATCCCACCCAGCAACCAACACCATTCTTAAACAATACCTCCCTAATTGTCCTCTTCGATCATCTGAGAAGCACATCCTTGAATTCCATAATCCGATAAAATCTATCGGCCACTAACTATATTCCTACTCAGTAGCCAAGGTCTGGAACAGTATTCCTACAGATGTTAGAGCAATGCCATGTACTCACATATTCAAACAATCTCTAAAGAAATTTCTCCTTAACTCCTGGCTGCATGCATGTCTTACACCAGAGTGACACTAACCGTTACTCCTTCTTTCTGTTCCTTTCTCTCCCCTCTTTTCCTTCCTTCTCCCTTCTGTTTCTCCTGCTTTTCTTTTCCCCTTTCCTTTCCTTACTTTTCCAGTATCTCCCTACTTTAACTCAATTTCCTAATCTCCCTCCAACTGCAAAATCTCTTTTCTTTCTCTTAGTCTTTTGCCCATATTTAAAATGCTTAACATCTTTATCATTATGTTATCATTATTGACTTTACTTTACTAAGTGTTCAATATCCTATGATTGTTGTTTAATATTCACTGTATGATTTTCTGATCTGACTTTATTTATCCTGTACGTCAACTTTACTATTTGCTATTGCACTTCATATTATAATATTATGTAGTTTATTAATTGAACTATGTATGTTGGAGCTTCTATCCCTGGGCCTCCTCTGAAAATGGGATTCATGCCCAGTCAGACTTTCCTAGTAAACAAGCGCCAAATAAATAAATAAAAATAAATAAATAGTGAAGTCTATAAGTGTGTGCCAGCAATGATTCACTTGTTTTTGAAGATTTCTTCCATCTTTTAGTCAGTGTGCCTGTGCAGTTGGCATATATAAATTTGGGGGGTATAGGATTTTGCCCCCAGATCGTGTGTGCAGAGGATTTGCTCCCCCTTTAAACATCAACTAAAATTACATTTTTCCCTTCTGTGTTTCATTTTATTTGTCAATCCAGCTCCTCGGCTTTCAGAAAGTTGATGTTTCATAGTAGAATCAGACTGGGGATTCCCTACATTTGCTCAAAGGTAAAATCGCTTAAGCGTCAGTAGCATGTTGAGAAAAATATGAAGGGCATAACACTGGATGCTGTTTCCCATAGGAAATGATTGTGTGTGTGGTTTCTTCTCCATTCTTCTAGTTACTGTGACCATGAATTGGAATAGATCATTTGGAGTGTGGGGAACTACCTCCCATGTTGGGGGTTCAGCCCTTCTGCATTTTGGGCATTTTTTTATACTTTCAGCTTATTGGCTTTCAAAAATATGGTGTTTCATGAGTTCAGATACCATGTTCAGGTAAAATGGCATCAGGGAACACTGATTTCTCAAGAAATGGCTAATAGACTTTATCCCCAGGCTAATGATCTAACTTTCTTTTAAAAATATCCAGAGTCTCTGACTGATGCACATGCATGAGTATAAAATTCCAAAGTTTTGTAATGTTAACAGCTATATATAGATGCTGTACCCTAGAATCCCCATTTTTGTTACAACATTGATCTTTTTATACCTATGTGTTTTTGTGCTCCTATACTGAACATAGTTTGTTAGATAGGATCATGAAATATTTTGTAAGCTAATATCAATTTTCCACATATGTATCCATAACAAAATGAAAACAAATTCAAATGTTCCATACTAGAGCCTTAGACTGACCTTTATTTTACTTTCTGCACTAGATTAATATACTCTTGAGCATATTGCTACTTGATTTGAATTAATGTTTATGTCTGTTTATTTATGTACAGTTTATGTTCCTACTTATTCAAGCTCTTTTTGAGTTGTAATATTACCACTAAGTAATATTATCATTATTTATTTACTTTTCAAAATTGTGAATACAATTACTATATATTTTCAGTTGTTATATGTTTTAGCTTGACTAGGTCACTCCTGCAATACTGGCATTATCATTTTTACTTGGCTTGTCAAGATTCTTTTAATGTAGTATAAGGCTAAATGTTAATTGTGATGAAATTTCAGGGCCGGATTCCAAAAGAAAGTTGCAGACAGTGCAGCATGCAGAAGGAAGATGTCTGTACATCTGACTCCAAAACACAGTGGGTGTGCCCAATGCAAATACAATGCAACACAGTACTTTGCCAACAATTTTCTGAAAGCACTCAGCAGAAGACATTCATGCTAATCTTTGACCTAAGTAATCCTGCATATTTCACAAATATCACTTAAAAATGTAAGCTGCATTTAATGCATTACAGCAAGCTGGAGAATTGCTAGGAGACAATCTGGAAATGCATCCTAAAAGGCAGCCAGCTAAACAATGAACAAGGCTTCAGTTAAGCTAGCTCTCTGATCAGGAAATAATTGATAGATATAGATTAGATAGAGAACTGGTGCAGGCTTTGTACATGATGTGTGCCCAATGCATGTACGGTCACAGTCTTTGAGGTAACCTAGTAAAGTGTGTCTGATTCTGGGTATACTGGTCTCTGGCACATTCTAGTGACATATGAATGATGTTGTAGGAGTATCCCAGACAGACACAAATTCTGTTCTAACACATTTCCTAGCAGTGATGTGCACTACAGTAAATGAATGCATCCACTTCCCAACAGCAGTCATGGAGTGCAGAACTATCATGCAACAGTCCTATGCCACTGCCAACTTCCCTCTTGTCTTCAGTACAACTGACTGCACCCATGTCCCAATCAAAACCCCAGTGGAACCCAATGTTGAAGGTACATCAATAGAAAAGGGTGGCCACCATTCCATTGTCACTTGGTGTGATCTGCAGATGGCTTCATTACCAATATCTTGGTTACATACACTGTTAGTTACAGAATGCAGTAATTTGGAAGAAAAGTGGTTTGATGGCCACTTTGAGCATGGTAAAATACTGGAGGAGTTCCTAATCAATAAGAACAGGACCACAGGCATGGTGTAATCTGAATCTAGACCTGTCAACAATATGCATGAAGACTAAATTCATCTTTTTTTTCTACAAGCAGGTGACCATAATTATACACTGGAGCCTTGGCTTATAATGCCATACAGAGCCTCAGCAACACCTGCAGAAGATGAATGCAACAGAGCACACCTCAACACGAACACCATTGAGCATGTGCTTGGCATGCTGAAACCAAGATTCAGATGTCTGGATGCATCCTGGGTGCATTTCAATACACTACAGTAAAGGCATCATGGATGGTCACTGTGTGTACCATGTTGCCCAACATGATAATATCAAACCATAGTTTCCTACCGGCTGCTGGTGTGGGTGACCTACCCCAAGAATCCCAGATGTCAGAAATGGAAATATCAAAGATGTTACAGAATGATCAGGAGGACACAGGGGTGAGAAGAAATAAGCATGGGTGACAGAGGTAGTAGCTATGTCCTAGCACAGGCAACATGGCAGCATCTGATCCACACTTCTGAATCATGACAAGTCACATGTACAGAATCACACTGATAAAGCAGTGATGTTCGCATAGTGTTATCTCACAACAGCAGCACAGAGCACAACTAATGGAAACAGCCCTTTACTTGCCCACACTGGACATCATACATGCATCATACGTCATAAGCATATGATTCACTTGAAATTCATTATGCACATACTCATGACATAGCAAGGAACACATCTGTATATCTACAAAGGAAGCATCACTGCAGTTGTACTCACTGCAGAGTACAGTATCAAATAGGACCACAATGACATATGTGCTGTGTGATGTCCCCACGCTGGGCCAGTAATCAAGGAGCCTGAAACCTCACCACAGACACTGGAGAGGGATGTTCAAATGGAATACAAATGGATACATTCAGTATTTCCAGATGCAGATCTGTCTGCATCAAGCATAATTTCCCTTAAGAGCTCACACGGCACATGCTCAGCCACTGTCTGGGTTTCTCTGTCTGTCTCTCCCAAGGTCCCCAATAAGATTCCCCATTGGCACTGTGAAACCAGTGCTTCATGTGTGTGTCCTGAATAAATCCTTTGTATTGTGCCTGCAGCCTTATTTTGTGGTGTTTTTGGTTTTCATTGGCACTAATTCCCATATTCTGTTTCCTGGTCCTGGAACAAGTAGCTGACACACACACTCTTTGAAATTTAATTTTCACACACACACACACACACACACACACACACACACACACACACACACACACACACACAGAGATTACCCACTCTAACAACTTTGACCAGACTATAATGTAGATTCACTGCCAACAGTCAATTATTATAAGGCTCTTAAAAGGGTATCCAATTATGCTGAGTGAAATTAATATTAATACGAATGGTAATGCTGACCAAACAGCAAGGCTTTCAGGAGTGGCCAGAGTTATCACCAAATAAATATGTACAGATACTCTCAAAGCTTAAATATTTTCTAAAAAGGACAAGCCACAGTGAAAAGTTTAAATATATTTAATAATAAATAGTAAAAGAACAAGAAAATACTAAATATCTATTTACAGTAAACACCAGAATTTCAGTCACAGAGAATATTAAAAATAACACCGATGGAAAGTTTCACAAAGTTATAGAAAAAACAGTATTTAGCTAGTCTCACTATCTATTCCTGATTGACTAAAATAATTACTGTTTCTACTTACTGAATAAAGCAAGGCAAGATGGGTGAGTGGTCTTTGTTGTCAGATCCAAGACAGAATGCAGAATGTTCCTGAGACTTCAGTCTCCTCTAATATTAAAACATTATTTCCATACAGAATGACATCACATACATCTGGTCATCTGACTCTGCTTCCCTCACTATCCCCCGTCATTAGAAGCTACCAGGGTCTAGCATCTATGTGCTACAATACACACAGATAGAGCTTTGCTTAGATGTGGTACAGCTGCTTGAAGTTATAAAGTCATTAAATCCATTTCACTCCTCCTACTGCTGCTGTAACCTATTCTCTGGCACAGACATTGCGTCTCTGGCTCCCTTCAAAACTGTGGGATATCATCTTTATGGCTTAACCCATAAAGTAATTTAATTTAAAGAATATTTTGCAAAGACAGGTGGATTAAGATTAACCAAGAGGTTAAGATTAACCAGTGTATGCTCTTAAAATTTATACATTTAAACAGTTACAATAATGCATGTACATCTCTTTTCCTTCCAACAGGGCACACTGTTGATGCATTTGAACACAAGCAAACCTTGCAAATACATTTTCAGCACAAACATCTGCACAGATCAGTTTGATATACAAATGACATATAATTATTTACAAAATCCCAGCTAGCTGTGCTGGCATATGTTACATATCCACTGCCCTATTTTTCCTGGCATGGCTGGCAGTACCTCCTATCATCACATGCTGCATGACTGAGGCTCACACATCAGAAGGTGTGGTTGTCCAAGTAGGATATTATTATACAGAAAAGTAGCATGTGAAGTTGTCTGAACAGCAGTAAGTGCCATAAGAACTCTAGGCACATGCAGTGTATGGAAATGTATCACTACAAACATAACCTTATTGCATCATAGTGGGGCATCACATGCGTCATATTGGACAACACACTATGCAGCACACAGCAACATGAATATTGTCAACATATGAAGGACTGGCCACAGTGAAGCATACCTATATAATAACCAAGGTTCATGTTACATTGCTAATGTGGAATGTAACACATAAGTCAATATTACAATACTGTAACATGACACATATAGATGTAGGAATATGTTCAATCATGCAAATCATTAATGACAGGCAGTACACATCAGTTACTGGAACATGCATCATTGTTTGGGATACCTCAACATAGGTATGTGTGTGTGTGTGTGTGTGTGTGTGTGTGTGTGTGTGTGTGTGTGTGTGCGTGTGTGTGTGTGTGTGTGTGTGCGTGCGTGCGTGCGTGTGTGTGTGTGTGTGTGCGTGTGCGTGTGCGCGTGTGTGTGTAAGTAACCAGGTAGATAAAGAAGGCATGCATGGGAAGTACATTTCAGCAAAATGATTACAAAGGGCAGTACCTAAGTAAAATTCCATATGTCACACTGGTATGAATACAGATATCTATTCAGGCAAGTAAACAATAGGAAAATGTGGAAAGTAGTAAGCAATGCTGCAATAGCAATTTAACAGCCTGGTACTTGTGAAACATACTTACTATATACTAACTATCAAGAGATGTAAACATGGAAGCAGGAAGATTGTCAGATACAGCACTGCATTCATCAATATTCAAGCTAACATTATATAACACATTTCTAAGGAAGTCACTTACGTTGGATAAATTATCAAAAATGCTTGTGGCATCAGACATTTGAGAATCTGCTTACAGATGGACTACTCATTGGTCAGCACAGTGGTCATCATTGTCACAGGGACAGAATGTCACAAGACACACATATTAGATAAACTGTCAGTGTTTCTCTAATGCAGTCCAAGATGCCTAGTCTGATGGCTCACACTGTGGTCCTGGCTACCCTTGACACATCTGAAAACACTTGACCCATGGTGCTGCAGCAGAGAGCTGGAAGTGGTGACACTAGCAGTGTAGAACATGGTGTGGAACATGGTGCGGTTAAGAGCAGTAGTGTGATGTGTATCTCTGGATGTGCCTGCTGTGTTCAGAGTAGATTGGCTAACAGCTGATGAGTGTATGTGTGTGTGTGTGTGTGTGTGTGTGTGTGTGTGTGTGTGTGTGTGTGTGTGTGTGTGTGTGTGTGTGTGTGTGTGTGTGTACATTACAGCACAGACAATGATGTATGAGGCCCATGTTTGGGTCATGTAATAGGGGGTCTGCCTCTCCAAACTGGAGGTAATCTGCTCAGTACAGTTAGGGCATGTAATGCCCAATTTGTACCATGGCACTACTCTAGCACTGCCGGAACAAGGCTTTCAAGAGAGCATGCAACAGATAACATAATGTCATGCTGTGCAACCAGTGCTGCCATGACCTCTCCATGTCTACATTCCTGACCTTCATGTAACACTAACAGCTGGTGTACTACAGGATCAGTGGCATGGGTAAGTGTGTGCACATCAGAGCCATGATGTCACTGTGAACATTCATGCACCTGTAATGGTAAGCAGACATCCTATGACACTCATCCATGCACATCAACTACACTCCTATGAGTAATCCAACAAAGAGTATTAGTCCATTGTAAGGAAGTGTCACCAATATTACCAGACTCAACATGGGACACTGGTTCACAGTCATCATCATGTCCATCATCTGATGTCCTCACATCATTAGAATGTCTGGCTACACTGTCTTCCCTACAAGAGGCTACACCATGACACACATGACTGTTTCTTTTCAGGTCAGATGATAAACCCAATGCAGTGGCCAGTGTGCCATTGCTCATAATATCAGAGTGAGCATATCACATCCCACCTCAGTATCAGTGTACAGGCTACTGGAGGAAGCAGGTAGTGGACATCCTGCAAATACAGACACATAACACATCATATACATTCAAAGAAGTCAAATGTAAATGTGACTGACATTATCTGACAACTATCTAACTAGAATGAACAATCATGGTGATATGGACCTACCAGGCTAATGTGCCTCTGGGTGGTACAAGGGCCCTATAAAGCAGAGATATGTCATGTCAATCACACATCAAGCAAATATGATGGACAGTATGAAAAATAACTACTAAAACCTACCTGACATGTCCTGCTCTGACTCCACCACCAGTGCTGAGGGTTGAAATGCCACTGTCATGTAAAAAGAGAAATGTACACAAGTAAGTAGTAGGCACATACAAGACATCATGTAGCATTCAACAAAATATATAACACACAGCAAATACGATATACACATATTGCATGGGTGGCACTGTCAAGCAGATTGCAGGTATCCCATGCAGGTGAACAAGACCACATTATTCATGTAGACCACAGTTGTAGGCAGAGGCACACAGCTGTTTAGAGCACACTAACAGAATATGGAGACATATATATGACAAGTGATGCCACTGTAATTGAAGCACACAACATCATACATGTTGATGATAGTGTCATGTACACTTTGTGTAGGTAATATAACATACTATAATACTTACTGTGTGCATCTGTATCTCTGAATCAGGGATGTTGTGAAGTATATAGTGTAGTTCTGCTGCTGTAACAATATTATAAAATAAGATAAGATTTGCAAATGAAAGTCCTTTAATGACAATTGGATTATGCTTCAGTGTTTGTAAGTGTCAGACATACCTGAATGTCTTGGAACACCTGCCTCACTATCAATGATCCTGACAGGTAACATGGAGGGAGGCCAGGAATGCTGTTATTTCATGCATAGGAGGCATTGGTGGCTGACTTCCAGTGGCATTCATCTCCCTGTCATGGTGGCAGAGTCTGTTGGCTGCATGGGGATCATATCAGAGGAACTTCACCGACAGGCCTTTCTGGACTGGGTGTATCCACCCCCATAGATCATGTTGATAACATCCCTCAACACTTGATGTCTCCATACAGTATTGCTTGTCTTGCTGGCAGCATTCATGTGCATACATGGACAATTTCCCTTAGCAACTCTGACACATTACATAATTTTACATTTCATAACAGTCCACATATACCAATGTAATACCATCTGGCTGAGACTAATTTCAAATGGGTGATATATGTGCATAGTTTGCTTAAACATGGTCATGTTTTGGTTTTGATATGCCTGTTTACATAGATGGAATACCAATGTATTTGCTCCAATAGTGATCTTGCTGTGTCAGGAAGTCTCATTGGCATTATGCTTTTGTGTGTGATGATCAATGATAACTTTTGTGCCATGTAATACACTGTTTTATTCTACCAAAGTAACGCATGACTCTGCCAGGTAGATTTCCACAGTCTGTCACATTGCCATTGTTACTAATGTAGATTGGCATCCCTCATTGTCTTTTTTAATTCCCTGATGTTATCATATGAGCAGCACAAGTTGTGAGTAAGCATATCATGTAGCCTATATATTTTGCAAACTCTGCTGTAGTGTGCATATAGCCTATATTCTAACATGTGTTCACCCTGGTTGTATAAAACACGTTATTATATCTGTCCAATGGTCATTAGGTATAATATGGCAGCCTTCATTTATATGGCTGGATGCCTCTAACATCACACACATGATAGTCACCCATTGTACTGCTGAAGTATGTATTAATCTTTTACCCACATACGTTGTGCCATAGTTGCCTATATATGACTGTCCTTTCATCAATCATAAACATTTACATTTTTGTTCATATCTCTTTCTGTGAGTGCTTCACCTGTCATCTTAAATTTGCATGGCAGTATATATGGAAATGTGGTATTCAAACCTACTTTTGTTATGTAACTATGCCATTTGCTGTTTAACTATTGCACATTACTATGTTGTTTGTATAATTTGTACACAGGCATGTTTATAGCCACCAGTAATGCCCACTGCACATGTGCCAAATGTTGCCCATTTGCTTCAGTATACCTTGCAGGGGAGTTGGAGTCCATCTTGTGTTGGGGACATGTGCATGTGCAATTTATGTCCTTAAATATGTTTGTCCTTCTTTCTTCTGTGCCAGCTTTCTCTTGCTAGTATTTCCTTATTAATGTGGACATAAATTCTCCATCTCCCTTTCCTCTTTTTGCTTTAGCCTGCATGCTTCACACATACATGGCATATGTATATGTATATGCTCACTTTTCTGTACTGTATAATAACTGTAATGTTGGTGTACTGGGACAATATGACATTGTGCCACCATATTGGGTATCATACACATGCAAGGCATATACACACAAGATGGTGGTAATGGAGTAGATTCCATCAGTGTTTATATTTTACTTGTGTGTTGTACATTACACAGATGTTTACAAGCTTCTTGCCTATTCACAGGCTTACATTCCTTAGCTTGTATTATCCATATGCTATTTCATAATGTATATGTACCACCATGTTCCTCAGATTTCATTGGTGTGGGTTTGTGTAATCCTTCTTCATGTTTGGCTTTTGTGATGTCATTGCATACCACACATCTGCAATGCATACCTGATCACCATCTTTGTTGTGTCTGGCATAATGTCTTCTTTGATATCTGAATCACATTTCTTCTGTCTTAGTGGTGTGTATACTTACTGATTTATTACACAGCCACATTGCTATGTTGTTGCAGTACTGCTGTTTGGCTCTTTGCTTAGTTCTTTGCGTATTGCATGCAGCATTGGAGATTCTAATCTGACCTCTGCTTATTCGCTCCTACATTTCCTTAACTTGATTTTATCATCCTTGCTGTTGCTTGGCTTTCACTTACAACACTAAAATGCCAGCCTAGTGGATAATGATGTTTGATGTTCATTGTGTACTGTGATGATAGTATCCCCATTTACTGTTCTCTGACACTCACATACCATCAGTCATGCTTCTTTTCGTATGATTATCACACAGTTTGCAACATCTCAGCACTGCTTTGTGCATGGGAACATATATATATTTTGAGGTATACCATGGCTGGTATGCATCCCTACCCTGTTTGTCATTTTTCCTTCACCTGTTTTGTATAGTTCATATGTGTGCTGTCTGTGTACCTTCCTAAACGTGTCTGTCATATCTTGTGATATTTGTTATATGTTTGGACCTGCACTTTTCTGCACCTCCTCTATTCCAGCTGAAAAATTTGCTCATGCCCCTCTGACTCTGCTTTTGTCCTTCTCATTCCATCATTCCTCTTGTGTGCCCCTCTTCTTCACCCTTACCCCACATTTGCTTTTCTATCATTTTTTTTCCCCATATTGTTAGCCATGGTACCTTAATTGATTATTTTTTTTGTATTGGAAATTTTACGGATTACAAAGAATTCCACAAATGATGATGGGTGTATTCATATATGTCCATCTGCATTTTGAGATAATATCCATTTGTGGATATTTACTTTTCTAGAAAATTGCTAAACATTTGTCTTCAGCCAGTAATTGCCACACATTACTGATATGTTTCATTGCACTTGTATATCTTCTACAGACATGCATTGATAATGAACATATATCACTTTATAGAGGAATTTTCCTTGTCATACATTTTTGCTATGTCTGATTGTAGTTGTGCTGATGTTGAAGGTTATTTGTTGTGTCTGCACTGCACTAAGTTATTCTCACTAGACCAGGTCATATTTGCAAATAACTTCACTTCCCACAATTCTTGTGGTGAACGCAGAGCAAGCCAACAAATTTCACAATCTTTATGGAATCCAGATTTCAGTTGCCCTTTATAGCTTTACATAGATGTGTCTGTGCTACTGTCATTTTTGTCATGGCTGTTTACTGAGTAGTTCTTTATTTTCACTGATTTTTATGGGAAAGTGTTCTTTCTATTTTTAATATTAATCCCTGTAATTCTTTATTTATTATTCAGAAAGTTAAAAACCACAAAAGGAGAAATGTGCCAAAGCCACAAAACCTGAAACACGCTTAAAGAAAATGGCACAGAGAGCCCAAAAACCGTGAAAAGCAATAAAAACAGGCACACAATAAAGCCCAAAGGAAGTTCACTTTAATACACACTAACGCTGCAAATGACAGTACGTTTTCATCCTAACAAAAGACTTCTTCAGACAGTACATGTGTTTATGTCAAAGTGGTTTTCTGTGCTGTAATTGCCTCCTTTATTTTAAAATAATGGACCACTTGCCATAATGGTTAAGGTCTTCGGCTCCCATGCACAAGGTACAAGGTTCAATCCTGACCTCCAACCAATGTCTGTTTGGAGTTTACACGTCCACCCTGTGTCTCCGTGGGGTTCCTCCCACATCCAAAAAACATGCCAAGTGTTTCCATCTCAAACTCACCAATGAATGGAGCTGTGGGCAGCAGCACAGACTCTACATGGTGCCCTGTAGGGGCAAGAGATGTACAGAACAACTGCTTTGGACATCTACTGTGGCGCACAGTATCCTCAAGATAGGAAAACACAGATCACAGACAGCATGCCGTGGCAGGACTAGCCACTCGGTGTAAAATATGGCTCTAGGTGATTAAGGTGACTAATGTTGCCAAAATGGACATGGGTAGTTACTGGTGATAAGTGGATTGAAGACCTAGCCTGTTCTGACCTATGCCAGGGACCCTTGCTAATGGTGAGAGGTGTATATGTTCCCCTATTGGCCAGTGTGTACCCGCCATGCAGGGTCAATAAGCTACTGCCAGCCAGTGTCTAATTGCCCAGCCTGGGTCACCTGGGATAGCTCTGTTGAGTGAAAGCTGGATGTAAAACCAACCAACCTGCCAAACATGATCGGAGAATTGCTACGCTTAATACAGGTTCACTTATGGGATGCAGCTTGGAAGTTGATGACATGATAATACTGAGGAGACTGGACATCCTATGTATCCAAGGGATGAGCAGAAAGGAGGGTGCAGCAAGGCCACTTGGCTTGGGATTCAGAAAGAGAGACAGTCACAAGATCACATAAAAGAGTAGCCAACATGCAACTCAGGTAGACTTCCTCCTAGTAAGGAAAAGACACTGGGGTAGAATCCATGATTGCAAAGTCATGTCCAGTGAAACAGTCAGCCCACAGCATAAACCACTAGTTGACACAATCAGCTGCAAGCAGTGGTCAGAGAAGGCTCTAAAGTCAACAGAGACCTCGTGTAGTTTTGTGAGTCTTTATGTGGTTAACCTTGCCCTTCCCCCTTCTATTTGTTAACAACCTCAATAATATAACAGTAGCAAGTAGCAAGCAATAAAAAAAAAAAAACAATGGCACTTGTGTGTGTGAGAATCACGCTTCTCTGAAGAGCAACAACTGGAGAAGATGATCTGGACGTTGACTGGAGAGAAAGTACAACAGTTCAAGGAATTACTTAGGGCTCTAGCACCCCAAGAAGAAGAGGAAATAGGTGGAGTTGAACAAGAATGTCAGTGCCTAAAAACAGCATGTGTTAGGACTTCAGAAAAGATATGTGGCTGAGCCAGATATGGAAATAAGGAAAGCTGGTGGTGGAATGCAGAAGTCCAGGAAGTCATCAAAAGAAAGAAGGAAATGAGGAAGAAGTGAGAGAGAGAAAAGACTGACCAAGCTAGGAAAACTACATTGACTAACAAAGAAGCTAAGAAAGAAGTTGCAATATCGAAGAAGGGCATCGGAGGCACTCTACCAACCTCTTGAAAGTAAGTCAGTATGTGCCACAAAGAAACTATATCAGGTTGCAAGGCAAAGACAGAAAGATAAAGAAGATAGTCAGACACCATCATAAGGGATGCCAGCAACAGCCTGCTCACCTGTCCACAGGACATGAAAGGCAGATGGAAGGAGTATTTCCAGCAGCTTCTGAATGAAGACAGAAGATGTACTGCCCCAGAAACAGCCTATGATGTGAGACGAAGAGGATCCCACCTTAGAAGAAGTAGCACTACGGAAAATTAAGTCAGGAAGCAACAGGCTCAGATGAGGTTACAGCAGATATGATAAAGATGTTGGATGAAAGGGGAGAAATTGCTCCTGAGGGTACTAATAGCAGTGTGGAGAGAAAGGTGTATCCCAGATGACTGGAGAATAAGCATACTCATGCCAGTATACAAGAACAAAGGGGACATCCACAACTGTGGGCAGTACAGAGGCATCAAACTCCTATCACATTGCATGAATGTTCTGGAGAGGGTGATTTATAAATGGATATGGAGAATAGTAGAATGTAAAATGGAAGATGAGCAGTTCAGATTCAGACCAGGATGCAGCACAACTGACCTGATGTTTGCAGTGAGACAGATACTTGAGAAGAAGCTAGAGATGAAGCGAAAATCCAACTGGGCAATCCTAGACTTGGAGAAAGCATATGACAAGGTCTTAAGAAAGCTGATCTGGTTAGTACTGCGGTGGTTTGAAGTCCCAGAAACATTAGTAGAATTAGTGCCGGCTATGTAAAAGGACCCAATGACTCAAGTACGAACAGTGTTTGGCCTCACAGAGGGGTTCCCATTGGGAGTGGGTGTACAACAGGGTTTAGCTCTGAGCCCACTGCTGTTCATATTGGTGATGGACTACATTAGCAAACAGGTCAGAGGGGACAGATCAATAAAGTTGCTGTACGCAGACAATGTGACATTACAGGCTGACTCTGAGCTAGAACTTCAGCAAAGGATAAGAGAATGGAATGCAAAACTGAAGGCACATGGGCTGACACTAAGCACAGATAAGATAGTGGTAATGGCAGCAAATTGAGGAAATTAGAAAAAGCTGAGACAGAAGGGAAGAGAGTGGAACAGGTAAACAGCTTCAATTATCTCACAGGGGTGGTTGAGGAGAAAGGAAGTCTGAATGAATAGGTCAAAGCTAGAATCAGAGGGGCTGCAGCCAACTGGCATAGCATGCCAGGTGTAGTGTATGACAGAAGAATGCCAAAGAAGGTGTAGAAGACACTGGTGCGACCAGTACTATTGTATTGTACAGAAACCTGGGCAGTAAAGGCAGAACAGGTGAAGAAGATAGAGGTGATGGAAATTAAGTGCCTGAGAGGGGTGGTGGGATGCATGCTGTGGGGCAGATGAAGAAATGAGGACTTAAGAGCAGAAACCAAAGTAGCTTCAATTACAGAGAAGATCAAAGAGAACAGATTGCAGTGGTTTGGACACATGCAGAAAAGCAGAAGACAATCTGGTGAGGAAGATTTGGGACAGACAGGAAGAAGGTAAGAGGAAGCGAGGACATCCACCACTTCTATATTACATAATCGAACTTTTAAAAGTTTGAATGTCATATGGTCGACACCATATGATCGAACTTTTAAAAAGTTGAAAATGTAATAAAAAAAATAAATAAACCAAAGAAAAAACCTACCTGAACAGTTTAAGCAGGGGGACAAGCCCCCCTGCACCCACCACCCCCCGCTCTTTAAATATACCAATTCTGAGATCACACCACAGTGCAGAAAAGGGAAATCTTCCCATTCCACACTGTACAGGGATCTCCGTTGAAACATTTGAACTTTTAAAAGATTGGTCATATGGTGTCGATGATATGACATTTGAACTTTTAAGAGTTTGACAACGTGATATAGACCCCATCCAGCAAAGAGGTGGATGGATTGTGTAAAAGAAGGTCTGCAACAGTCAGGCATGAGTGTTAAAGAAGGTAGGAGTGTGGCATTGAATCGAGAGAGTTGGTGACAGTTAACATGATGCCCCGACCCCATGTAGAAAAAAATGGGAAAAAGGGGGGCTGATAAAGGTGATGATGATGATGTTGATGATTGTCTCCTTTATTTTTGTTTGTTTTTTTGTTTGTTTATTGAGTGTATTGGAGGGGTTATATATTATGTATCTAATATGTATAAAGGTATGTAAGTATGTATTTATTTAATGAGCTGTTGGGAAGATTTTAACCAAACAGATCTGCACTGGAGTTGTCTACAATATATTGTTTTATTAATCTTTTTATTTACCTTTCTTTGTGTTTCTACTTTGCGTTTACGTGATATGTTCTTGCATTGAGTTGATCAAGCCATGCTTCATCATCATCATCATTATTATTTATTCCTTTTACTGTATTTTTAATGCTTTCTCCTATTTTACATTTAAATTATTGTACTTATCATGTGTCAGTCATCTGATATGGCTCCTTTTTTATTGCAATTCATGTTTTCTTGTTCAGCATTTATGTTTTGAATCACTGTTTTCAGAAAGTTGCAGTATTTTATTAAATGACAAGATACAGCTTGTTGTTCTTTTGCTGCATTCATCTGTTATTCTTTTTGACCCATTTCTTTTTGTGGCAAAAATGAAAATATGCATGGTGGTGTTGTCCACCTCTGAAAAGTGCTAACAAGTTCTTGTTGTATACATTGTCTATAATTTGCACGGTAGAAGAAACTGCACATTACAGTTACAGAATTTGTTTTAGAGTCGCTTTCCTGTATGTCATTTTAGTGGAGCTCCTACTGTGGAGCTTTTCTTTTTATTGCTTTCTTATGTTGATACCCTTGCTTTTGGTTTGTTTTCTTTATATTACATGCTCAGTTCAGAGATCATGTTTAATGCATTTGCCATTATATTGTAAGGTGTGAAGTTATTTGCATAGTGACTGTAACCACAATTGATTGAATTGAAGTGTTCTGATGCCAACGGCCTTCTCTCTGATAACTGATCTGGTTAGCATATTTTCTTTTTGTTCTAGTGTGCCACAATGTATTGTAATGTAGAGTTATGTCCCTAGACTCCCATTCCTGTCAGCTGTAGGAAGTAATTCTCTATTGCTATGTTTTAGCAAAGCAGTACTGAAGAGTTGAGGCATTTTGTCATTCTTTTGCTGGCTGAAGGATTATTAGTTAGTGTCTGTGGATGGTTATGCAATGAGAATGTGCAGTTTTCTTTTTTATTTTGTAGGTACATAGAAATATTGCATTGCCATGTGTTTGTTATTTTGTTTTCCTTTTTTTTTTGTTTACAGTAGTAGAGCAAGGATCAGCCAAAGCCAAGTGTTTAGTGATGTTCTTCATATTAATCACTCCTGCAATAGCCAAAGCTATATGCATTATATCCTGCATAGTATAACAGTCAGTCATCTTCCAAAGCTTCATGGCACCTTCCACATGTCCAGATTATTAGCTCCATCTGAGCTGACCAAAAAGGTTTTGGCGCCAAGCCCTTAAGAACTTTCTTGCTGCCAAAGAAAGTTCTTCTCTCCAAGCTTCAGAGAATCGACTGTTGGCATATGCTGTTCCATCCTTTGGCAAAAAACCTTCCACGTTATTTTTAATGTTTAAATGTACTTTCCCATTTGGGAAAGTCCTTTGTAAGCTAGGAATATGTGTCAAATGACTGTGCTCTACTTTTAAACAGGAGCTCACTTTTGTGTTTGGCAGTTTAAAAGTTGATTTAAACTTTCTAATGTTTTCTTTTCCCTGTGAAAAAAAACTGTGTTTAAATTACTAATTTTGTTTGATAAAGTGTATTAGAGTACTTTTTACTGTGTTTTATTGGGAAAAATGACTTTATGCTACTTTTGAAATTTTACTGGCTTGTGCTGCTTAGTTTATCTGGGAAAACAGCACTATTTTCGACTTGACCATGGAACAAACTACCAGTCCCACAGTTGGCCCTTCTTCGAGCCACAAAAAGAAAAAGATAACTAAACAGCCTTTGCCATCCCAGCAGACTAGCAGTTTGCCTCAGCTGCAAGTGAGTGATTCTGCTGTGGTAAAAGCTGGTTCTTCAGACCACTCATCTTTTTCTCTAGATCCTTCTGGTGATGCCCATATAGCCACTACAGACCAGGGTTTAGCCACATCCTCTGCAGCTGTTGGGGTTCCTTTAGTAGGCAAGGGAGAGCCACTTTTTTCAGTCTTAGGAGAAGAGGCAGTGAAGGTGCCCCTACTTAACCAGAATGTTGTGCTCATCCCTGGAAAAGCTGTTACTGCCATTAAAATCTTGTTTGCCCTAATTTCTCTGTTAAAAAGAAACATAAAACTAAAGCTCTATCTTCTACTGATCTATTTTCACTGGACAGGAGTAGTTTTTAAGTCTAGCTCAGGGCACAGGCTATTGACCCTTCTTATCACATAGTTTCTAATAAGAAAAAAAAGTTTTTTTTTTTTTTCCTGAAGAGATTCAATAAATCGAGGAATGTGATGGGACAGATACAGGTATGTCTCCTCAGAATTCTGATCCAGATTCAGAGGAGAGGACTTTAAATGAATCTCCCGTCAAGGATTCTCTTCCTCTGAAACTATTTCCAGAATGTGCAAGTATTTTCAGTGGGGCAACACCGAGGTTTCTCAGTCCTTCAGAGAATAATATAAAATGGTACAAATGGAATTCCCAGAACCTCCTTCTGTCTCCCCAGTGCTACCAGCATTGGAGAAAGTGTTTGCCACAGCTTGTGTTTTTTTCTGTCAGCCAACTTACTGCACCTAAGAAAGCAGACAGAATGTACGAAGTTCCTCAGTCTTGCAAATTTCTGTACACTCATCCCAGACATGACCCCAGCAGCTAAAGCCAAGCATTTTGCTAACTCTAATTCTTCCCTTTCTGACAAGGATGGTAAAACAAGTAATACATCTGGCAAAAAATGTATGATTCTACAACTTTAGTTTTTAGAATTTTGAATTGTTGCACTCATATGATAAAGTTTACTGCCACTAATTATGAAATTATGAGGAATATTTTATCTGTATTTCCTTCCTGTGAGGAAATATCTGCTTTCCGTGGTTTGTTTATTCTATATCTCTAGTCAATACTCATGTTTCTTGTCGTTTTGAGTCTGTAGATGCTACATCAAGGCATGTACATCTTGCTACTGGTACTGTATTGAGGAGGTTTGCCTGGCTGCCTTCTCAAAACCTCTCAGAGGTTGTAAAAATTAGATTTTAAATTCACCTTTAATAATGATTTAGTTTTTGTTCCCTGTTGCAGAGTTTATCAAAAATGTGATGAGAGGGGTAAGCTGATAGAGGGAATCTCTCAGATGTTTAAGCCCTCCTTCTTTAAATTTTCCTAGGATTTTTTTCTGCTCCCTTTAAATTTTGGCAAGAGACACAACAGACTCAGCAAAATGCCGGTAAACAGATATTTAAAAATTGGCAGAGAGGTTCCAGAAAGAAAGCAGGACCCCTCCAGCCACCCCAAAACAAAGGACAGCCAAATCAGTTAGAATAACTACTTAAGGGATCTTGTCCCCCATCCACCCTGTCAGTCCTTAAACCCTTCCAGACTATCTAAATCTCCATTTCTGTCTTTAGCAACAGATTGTTTGAGATAAAGGGTTGGGAGGTTGGCATAATGGTTAAGGTGTTTACATTGCAAACACAAGATGTAGGGTTAGATTCTCACATGGGGTAATTGGCTAGGCTTAAAATAGTCCATAATGGGCCATTAGCCTAATATGAATCTAAGTAGCTCAGTCGGTAGAGCATGAGACTCTTAATCCCAGGGTCATGGGTTTGAGCCCCACATTGGGTGTGTCCCTTTAGGAGGGTTAGGCTTGGCATAATGGTTACGGTGTTTACCTTACCAGCACAAAGTGCAGGGTTTGAGTCACACATGGGGTAATTGGCTAGACTTAAAATGACCCACAAGGGCAATTAGCCTAGTAATAATCTATGAGCCAATGAAATGGGTTCTGAGACTGATTTAGCAGGGGTACATATTGGAAGAAATCCCTCCTTTCCAGAAAATTATTCCACATTCACATGACCAAAATCATCTGTTCTCTCTTGTTCTTCAGCACATGTTTTCTCAGAGGGTAATGGAAACAGTTCCTCCTTCCCAGTTGGGAAGAGATTTTAATTCAAGAATGTTTCTAGTGCCAAGGAAAGAAAATGCCTGGAGAACAGTTCTAGACCTTTCTTTCCTAAACCAGTTTGTGATAGTGCCCATATTCAAAATGTTTTCTATATGCAATGTTTTACCTCTTCTTCCTCATTTAATTTTTTTATAAGCTTAGATTTAAAAGATGCTTATCATCACATTCCTATTCATCCAGACTTCAAACATTTGTTATGGTTTTGTGTGCTTAGATCATATTATCACTTCTTCGCCTTACCCTTTCTGCTATCCACTGCTCCAATAGTGTTCACAAAGTGTATAGCTTCAGTTATAGCACATTGCAGTCTAGCTACAAGGTATCCATATTTTCCATACTCAGATGACAGTCTTATCTTTGCAGAGTCTTTTTCAAAGTGTTAGGAATCTCTCATTGGATAAGAAATGTCCAATGCAGGATGGGATTCTGAGAGAATACTCAAAAGTCTTTTTTGACTATATCACACAGGATTGGATTCTTGGGACATATTCTAGACACCTCAGTACAAAGAGCATTTAATCCATAGGAAAAAAAATATTTATATTTATATTATGTATTTCAGGGTTTTTCCAATCAGACGTCAGTCACTGCAAGGGAATACCTCAACATGCTGGGTCTCATGGCATCCATGATTCTGTTGATGTCTCTTGCAAGACTCCACATGATAAAGACACAATGATATATGAAGTCTCTTTGGTTCCAGCACCAATATCCATTATCATTTCAGATTCTAATTCTGGGATTTGTGAGAAGGTTAATCACTTGGTGGAGACATCAAATAGTTCTACTTTCAAGTATCCCCTTCTCCAATCCTGCTCCAAAGCAGTCAGTCACCACAGGCCCTTCAGACTTTGCCTGGGGAACAGTGTCAAAGGAGACAAAAGAACAAGGTATCTCGGACAACAAAGACAGACACAAGCACATACATGTAAAATATATGCCTTATCAAGGTGCTCTATTCTATGAATCAACTTTGGACCCCAGAACCACTTCAAGTTGTTGTGGAAAATAACATGAGACAGCAGGCAATATGGCAGGCATCAGCAGCAGGCTGGCCAGAGGGCATGTCAGTGGCAGTAAAATGCAGGGCACAATGGGCAGTGCCTTTATATTTGAGTGTGTGGACCACTGCCCCATACTGGAACATAAATGTGACTACAGTATCCTGCAGAACAGCCTTATTTCTCTGCAGCTGAATGTCACTTCAGCCATGGTGGAAAATACTACAAAGATGTGATAGATAAACAAGCAAGATGGAAATCAGTTCTTACCCCTGTGCAAATTGGTCCTGTTAGAACTGGATATAGCTTTACAGCACAATCTCACTTTACAGGCTTCCTACATTCTGTCAGAGAAAAAACTGTGTGGCAGACAAGCTGAGCAAGAAACTATATCATGAGATCTTCCAATATTTGGTCCATATGGGGGAAGTAATTCAAGTAGGCATTTTTGCTCCTCGCTGAACAACTAGCTGACAGATTCCATGCAAAAAGACTTGGAGTTCAGATGCCTTTTCTTTTCCTTGGAAATGTTCCTGTATGCTTTTCCACCCTTTTCACTAATATCCTGGATACTTCTTAAGATTCAGAAGGAATCCCATTGTGGTGACTACCTTCTTGCACAGGCAACAGTCATTCTCTCTTTTTTTGGAATTGGCCAGGGGCACTTGCCACGAACTTCCTCATGGACTTGATCAACTCACACAAGAACAGGGTGTGTTTGATACATCCCAACTGCAAGCAACTTCAATCAATGGCCTGGATGATGGGTTCTTAATACCTTTTAGACACTATTTTACTAAGAAAGGTGCAACAGGTAGTAAGAGAGGCAAGAAACCGGCTTCAAGAGAGTCATATATTAGCTAGTGGAAGAGGTTTTCTAGCTGATGCCAACAACATAACCAGCACCCATTCAGGGCTAGTGTTTTTCTAATTTTGAAATATTTGTGTGAGTTACTTTCCTATGGTCTATGTTTCTTTTCTATCAAAGGTCATTTGTCGGACATTTCAGTATGCCTACCCTTTGATCTCCCTCTTTTAAGGCTTTCCCATGTCAAAATGTTTTTGAAAAGGGTTTTGAATGAGAGACCAGCAAAAAAAAGGTAGCTCCTCAGTGGTATCTTAATTTTGTATTAGAGATGCTAACACTTGCTCCATTTGAATCAACTTATCTGTCTGGCTTTTGGCTCTTAACATAAAAAAAATGTTTTTTTCTGGTTGCTCTGACCTCTGCAAGAAGAGTATCTGAGTTACAAGATCTTATAGTGGGTCAGCCTTAGCTCATTTTCCACAGAGGTTGGAGCTTCTTTGAGAATAATCCTTTTATGCCTGAAGTGATAAATGATTAAGCCAAATTGTCCATCTCCCTGTGTTCTTTACTGAACTCCCAAATGAGGGAGAAAGAATACTACCTACCTTGGATGTTCACAGACAATTCTGATACTGTCTTGACAGAACAAAATCTTTTAGAATTACTGATCAGTTGTTAATTTCTTGTGAACTTACCCGGCTTTAGGCACCAGAGAACCCTGTGGTTGCTGGGGGCTCCCAGTCACAGCAAGTTATCTTATTCTGATATTTTGTAACATGTCTGTCAAACCAACATAAGCTAATACAGCAATCTTGAATGCTTAATAAACCAGGTGGGTAAAACCTTTTAGTTATATTTCATTTTAAATTCAAAGATATTTCTGGTTATAGTAATAGTGTTTTATCAAGCAGCAGACATCAGAATTCCATTAAATATTTGACCACTGACATAGTGCCCCTGGCTTAGTTAAACCCTGCTGTTGGACATTTTCTCCACTACAACTAACTAGCTAGCCAGCTGTAGGTCCTTACAATACCCATGGCTGTAGGTGCCCCCCTTAATCATCCTTGACTGTGTTGGGGCCCTGCAAAAGCTGCTGCTGGTTGGGGAAAAATGAAGAAGAGTAATGTATTAATTTCTTGGTTATGCTCTTTAACCTGAACAGGGCCGTGATATGACTCTGTTAGGATAAAGCTGATAATGAACATGAGCAGGGTAAGCACCAGGGATCAGCAGGCCGGAGTGACGGATCTCAGTGCACACTTTGGAGTTTAAGAAGAGCTGATGCTTCCAGTCATCAGGGATGATTTTTTTCTTTCAGGGAGTTTTATAAATACTAGTAGTACAGCAAATAATATAGGTTCATAGGTTCATAGGTTTATACTAGGCTATCTGCCCTAAGGCATTTATAAGCCTAGCCCAAAGTTTTGTGGCTTATGCCACCCCTTATATGAAAAAATACTGTACCCATTAGTTTGTTGTGCCTCTGTCCAGCAGTGACACAGAGATGATTCCCAGGATAAACCTACGATCTCCCATCCACAGGTCAAGATTTCTCTTGAACAGAGCCAGCGAGGTGCTCTGCCTCACATGGACCGGGATTTTATTCCACAGCATAGGGAGTCTCTGAGTGATAAATTTATCCCTCCAGCACGTCCTATTTATATCCGTGCTAAGGTTTAAGTCGCTTGCTCTAGTGGTTTTGGTGGATTTGGATTTTTGAGGTGGAGCATGTCCATTAATTCCGGGTTGGACATGGCCTTGTATGTCAGGCACATGTCACCTCTGAGCAGACGGTATGCGACTGAATAGAGCTGGAGTTGCTTCAATCTGGCAGCATATGACAGATTTTGGAGTCCCTTTATCCTTTTGGTGAGGAACTTTTGGGGTCTCTCCAATTGCTGCAGATGTCGGGTGAGATACATCCCGAATGGGGCATTGTACTCGATCATTGGTCTGATAAGTGAAGAGTACAGGGGAACAATGACCTCACTAGATCTGGATGTGAATCCCTTTATGATCAGGTGGTCAATGTAGAAGGTCTTTCTAACCACTTTAGCAATGTGAGTGTCAAAAGAAAGGCCACTGTCAACCTGGGTCCCCAGGTCCCTGATAACCTCTTCTGTGCTTAGTGGATTGCCACCTATATGGTAGCTTGGGGTTACCTTGTTTTTCCCGAAGGGTATGACTATACATTTTTTGCTGTTTAACTTCAGGCCATGGCTCTGGCACCAGCTATCTGTTTCTGTGAGTCCCTTCTGAAGGATATCCGTGTCCGATGCACTTTCCACTATGGCACCCAGTTTGCAGTCATCTGCAAACTTTGTCAGCCAAAGTCCTCCCATGTTGGCCTGTACTTCTGAGAAGTAGATGCCGAACAATAGGGGGCCAAGGACCGAGCACTGTGGGACACCACTTGTGACCGGCTTGGAGTCAGACATAGTGCCAGCAACTCTAACCCTGTGGGTTCTGTCCTTAAGCCAGTTTGCAACCCATCTTGTGACATATGGGTTTACATTTAAGCTGGTAAGTTTTTCTACAACACCCGAGTGGGGTATTGTGTCGAAAGCCTTTGCAAGGTCAAGGTAGGCTGTATGGACTGCCTTTCCCTCATCAATGGCCTTGGTGACTGTTTCGAAGAAGTCGACCAAGTTCAAAAGGCATGATCTGCCCTTGACGAAGCCAAACTGGGTCGGGTCCAATGACTGCAAGTCCCCTATATCTTTGTTTATGAGCTCCATTATGATCCTCTCCATAGCTTTGCAGACTAGACTTGTTAAGCTTATGGGCGGTAATTACCAGGGTCCGTAGAGGCACCGCCTTTGTGGAGTGGGACCACAGTTGCCGTACGCCACTCCTTGGGCACATATCCTGTGGTAAGGCTGAGATTAAACAGCTGCCTTATGTGCGGTTTAATTCCTCATTTAGCTCGTGTAGCACACAGCTGGGGACACCATCCAGTCCCATTGATGCTGTGTTTTTAGCTTTAGAGAGAGCAGCTTTCACCTGCGCATTTGAGATGTCTGGGAGGCTACACTCCGCTGGGATAGTTATCTCTCCTTTAGGGGGGGAGAAGGGGGTGAAGTTTGCACTGAACCTGTCTGCCAGTATGTTGGCAATGTCTGTGGGTTCAGTGATTTTTGTATCATTTTGGACTAATTCTGAGCATATCTGGGAGTTTCCACCCAGGTTCCTAACATAGCTGAAAAAGGCCTTATGATTGTCCTTTGAATCCATGGCAATTTTTCTCTCAAAATTGGCCTTAGTTGATTTTATGAGTGCTGGTATTTTTTACTAATAATGATCAGGGGTGACTTCCCTTTTATGGATTTTGTTCTGTCATGTAATAGCTTTCTCCTCTTATTGTAAAGTTTGTTAATGGCTGGGGTCCACCAGACTGGATGTTTGCCCTTTGTGGAAAGAGTCTTGGTTTTATTTGGGATTGCCTGATCCATGCAGTCCTGGAGGTGTTCATAGAAGGCATTTGTAAGGGCTTCTGCAGCTTGGGTTGTGGTTTCCACTGGCTCAGGGGCCTTGAAGGATACCACACCAGTCTTGAGTAGTATGAAGTTTGCTTTAGAGAAGTTCTTAACTTTGGTCTTTTTTGTTTGGGGTGGGGGCGGGATGTGGATTTCCAGTGAGATTAGTTTATGATCAGATCTCACCAATGAGGGATATACTTCTGGTGTGGAGCATTTTGTCCCCATGTTTGTGATAATGAGATCTAGTATATTTTCTCCTCTCGTGGGAACAGTGACTAGCTGTTCCATGGCATTTGAATTTATGAACTCCAGAAACCATTGGGCTAGAAAGTTAGGGCTTGAGTAATGTTCCCAGTCTATATTCGGTAGTTGAAGTCACCCAATATGATGGTGTTTGGAGATACATTTATACCCTCCAGTGTCTTCAGGAAGGCTGTGTGGGGTTCCTGAGTTTGAGAGGGTGGCCTGTAGCATGCTACAATTTGTAGAGCAGTTTTGCCTATGGTTAGTTGCACCTGGATGGTTTCTGAAGCTTCGTGCATTGCCACCAACCTGGAGGTGTGGGTATCCTTTATGAATATGGATACACCCCCTCCTTTTGTGGTGTGGTCCGGGTTTTGGGGCCGGAACGCATGATATGAGGTAAAACCTAATAGTGCCGGGGTGCTCTCAGGAGCCTTGAACCAGGTTTCAGTTACAGCACAGACATCGATGTTCTCCATACTGAGAAGGGCCTCGAGTGCGTGCATTTTGAGATTTAGACTTCTGGCATTGAGCAGCATTACCCTCAGTTTCTTCCCATTTTTGTTTTCTAGGGTGGTAGGTTTAGAATTATTAATATAATTTAATATAAATTTAGAATTATTAATATAACTCTCAGTTTCTTTGCTTAAGAATTCAGTGCAATGCCAATAGCAGAATAAAGGCTCAGAATCAGGCACACATTTTAAATATTCCTGTAATTCACCCAAAAATGTTAATAGAATAACACCTTTTACATCAGCATGTATTTTTGGACAACAAGTATAACACTCTAATGTCTGGATTTATTGACCATTTGTAATCCTGAATGATTTACCAGTAAATCAAACTTTTTATGAAGGACAAAGCAAAAGTATGAGCTAAATCAGGGAACGTCTCTAAAATCAGGGACACTGACAGGTATGAATTATCCCTCAATGCTGTAAATATAAGTGACTTGCCCCTTGTGCTGTTTGGCGACTGCTAAACAGCAGTCGCTGATCTAGTGTGGCAGTACCACTGTTGCCCAAAGTATTCCCAGATAAGACCTATGTATTTCCACAGCAACTGGCTTGTTAGTTTTTGTCAGCTTTGAACATTAAGCCTTGGGTACGTCTTTCTTGAAAAAAAAATAAAACTGAAATTATTTTCTTTCTCATGATTTTTTGTTTAGGCCACTATTGGATTAAGAGTCTGAGAAAACGCATTAAAATGCAACCCAGACTATTAGTAAACCTATGGCTTCTTGGGCCTTGGCTTACTTGGGTTATTTCCTAAGTGATTATTACTGTGCAGTTTTGGTCAGGAAAGGTGTGTTGAAAGGATGCAAGGAAAACTAAAGCTGAACAGCAACACTGAATTTCTTTCCTTAATCATTTCTGTTCAAGCCATCATTGGATGAAAAGGTTATGTAAAAAAACAAACTTTAAAATGCATTTCAGAAAATATAGAAAGTTATGGCCTCTTGAAAGAGCTGAAGAGTAAGGCAAAATGTGAGAAAAGGAAGAAAACAGTAATGTGTATGGGATGGGGAGCCCAAGAAGGGGGGAATCAGAGGGGAGGACTGGAGTGTGTGTGTGTGTGTGTGTGTGTGTGTGTGTGTGTGTGTGTGTGTGTGTGTGTGTGTGTGTGTGTGTGTGTGTGTGTGTGTGTGTGTGTGTGTGAGTGACAGTAGGCCTAGGGCGTCATTTCAGGTATGTCCAGACCTGTACATGGAATTGTAATGTATCATTGTTGCAACTAAATGGCAGTAGCTGTAAGTGTCCCTTTGTGAGATAATCCACCATAGTGTGATACGTAGGCCTATTGTAATGTAAAAGCATTGTAGCTACAGGTTTGTCTGTAACTACTACTCCAAAACATTTGCAGCCATGAACTAAAAGGTTGATTAGGATGGGTAGCAGTGACAGGGTGGTATTTAGACTGGAAGTGTCTAGGGGACTCCTAAACTTGACATTTGCTGGGAGCCCCCAAAAAGGTAACACTGGCCCTACTTGTGAAGGTAAGAAGAAGGGACACCCCTTGTCAAAGCAAACTATTTCCAAATGGTTGTCTTGGGCTATTACCTTTTGTTATTCCCACCACTACAAAATTATCTATGCAGGCAGGGTCAAGGCAAATTCTGCCAGAGCCTTGGCTTCATCTATGGCTTTTTGGATAGCGTTTGACTGTAGAAGTATTCTAGAAGCAGCAATATGGTCCTCTGTACATACTTTTACAAAGCATTACAAGCTAGATTCCTTCTCCAGGCCTATGTCAGGCTTTGTTGGTGCTATTTTCCAGGGTCTTAAGTACTTTTCTCCTTCCACCAACCAATTATTTTACACTATGGTAATCTACCTCATACCTCTCAACTCTCCAGATTTTCACAGAATGTCCAGATTTTTGCCTCATAATTTTGGTCTGGTTCTCCAAACATTGTGGTTTTCTGTTAAATTACTGGTAAATCATTGAGGACTGAAGTCAGAAAATAAAAATAGAAATGTGAGTTTTAGACTTGATATGCTTTATAAAATTCAAGTTAATTCAAAACCTGTTATTCTATCAAATTTCTAATTTGTAAGAGCAATATTTAAAAAGTGTTCCTATTTCTGGGCCTTTGTCCCCCATTATTTATGGCTTTGTCCAAATTTCTTGCTCTAAGAGGTTGAGAGGTATGAACGCATATAGTCTAGGCTACTGCAGCAGTGATCAAAATGAAGAACATAGCACAGTTGTGCAAATAAACTTAGCATAACAGTAGATGTTTGAATGATCACTGTTGCAGTAGCCACTCCCTCCTTCCACCTCCTTGTTTTTTTTTTTTTTTTTTTTTTTTTTATGCCAGGGTGCAAATGTTTACTTTTGTTGTTCCTAAGAATGCCCACTCAGGGCTCAGCCTCCCATTATCAGTTGGCATTAAAGCTCTGAAGCTTGGTGCCCAAACCTGTCTTTCTAGTCAGCTCAGCTTGAGCTGATTATCAGTTTGGATGTGCAGAAGGTGCCCTGAAGCTTTGTAAGCTGTCCAGCAGTTATATCATATGCAGGATGTAACCCATATAGCTTAGGCTACTGCAGCACTGATCATTCAAACAAGTGCTGTTATGGTAGGTTTACTTATACAACTGTACTCATTACATTTTGTATTGTTTTTCCTTTTTCCTGAATGTGAATGAATAGGTACATATACAAATGATTTTGTGTTTCTTTTAAATTTTGTCATTATATGGCATATATTCTTAGTTCAGTATTTGCTTTGCAATTTTGGTTAATACTTTTTTTTTGTTTGTTTCTGTTTTTATGTTCAGTGGTCTGTATTCCTATTTATGGTCCTGTTTTTCTGTGATTTCAAAAAATGTGATGCTTTCTTTTCCAGAGCTGAGTTTCTAAGATAATAACATGATTAAAATGATAATTATGATATGCTGAGTTAAACAAAGATGATGTTCATAATATTGGAACATATCTTACAGTAAATAACATTGATTGTAATTAACAAGGAGTCTACAAATAAGTAGCATAAAATAAAATAATGTTATTTGCAATGAAAATAGTTCAGCTTTTATTGGAAAGACTAAGAAGGTTATGATTAAGAATATAAAATCATGTTTCTCATAATGCCAGTGTTCTACTGACCAGAGAACTATTTTGATGCTTTCCAAAACAAAAGCATGTCTTATGGCTTTACTATGATTCTGTAGACATGATGTCCATATTTAGATGACTGGCATATTATATCTGCCAATTAGTTTGTGAAAATACAAAAAAGACATTCAGCTGTGCCAAGAAGAAACTGGAGCAAATAATGGGAAAAAATTGTGTACTTTAGAATAGCTAAAAGTCAATATATTCGGTATCTTACAGACTGCTAGGAGGTGAAGTATGTATGGTGTACAAAGTATCTTTCACCCCATTACTGATGGGTTTACTGCACATCATCAAGTCAAATGGCATCAGAAATACTTGGTCTAGGGATCTAAACCTCTTCTGCAACATCAACAGAACTGTCTGGAGAGACAAGAATATCTTGCAGAGGATACTTCTGCTCTGAAAAAGACTTCCCATCCACATAAAACTTAATTAATTCCTGTCCATATTCAAGCACAGCTTAGATCTATGAATGGGAAACAAAAAATGTACTCCAGGACTGCCCCCTGTACTACTAATGGACAGAGGCAGCTCCCAAATGATTTATCCCATGCATGGCTCCCCTCAAATAATCTGTGGCACAATCTCAGTTATTCTCATTATGTGTGATACGCAATTATAGATGATGAGGATGGCTAAGACCAATTTCTAACCAAATGGGACAGGTTAATTCAAGCACAAAAAGGAGAATTGTCTAGACTTAAAACAGTCCACATGGCAGATAGCCTAGTACTTACCTATGACCCTATGAAAAGTTAGCAAAAATTTCTGCATAAAAGCTGTCAGTAAGTTATCAATACAGGTACCCCACCAAAATAATTCTGGGTAAGGAAGGCGTGTAAAGCACAGTGCTGGAATCAAATAAGTGAGATGATGTTTTGTTTGTTTTCTTTTTAATTAAACGTTTCACAGCTAAGAACTATAAGGTTGTACTTAAAAATAATTTGAAACATAACGCACATCATTATGAAGTAAAATTAATTTTTCAGTGGCTTAATGTTTGCCTTTCTCAGGAAGAGAAATTTCTGATGATATGGGTGGAAGTTTTAGTTTCCTCAATATCAGCCATAGCAGCTTGCTCCAAATTGTTCAAATTTATGTTGACCTCCTTCCCTTGATTGCTAGCATAAGATCCTACCTTCTGCCTTTCCTACCATACATAATTGTAAACGCAGTAATAGTCAATAATTACAACATGGCAGAAACTACATTTCCATCTGTAACTGGCCATGTCCATTCTATTGTCCCTCAATCATGCTATCTACAACTTCTTGTAGCTGGGTCCTTCCTAAGAAATCTTCATTCCATAACTGACAGAATGCTGGGAACACCTGCATGTAAGCAAATCTAGCTCCTCTCATTTATAATTGCATAAAGAAGAGGATAAATGGCAAAGCCTTAAAATAAATCTCCCTGAATTGTCTCTTGCTGCACCTCTTCCATCAGTGCCTTGGAATGTCTTTCAGTCAGTTGCCAGCCTACTTGTAGAACTGAGACCAGCACCATAAAGAAGCTTATTTAAGATTAATTTACAAGACATTATTACAGAATGGCTTTCGGTGTAGACATTGATACTCTAGAATAAGCTTTGTAGCTCTGGCTAAACAATCTGTCCATAAGTGAAGCCTAGCTTTTTTTCAAACACCATTAACCTAGCCATCTCTATAGTAGACTATATTTTGTTGATAATGAATATGGGCAAAGGAAGGGGACTACAATGTTGTGTTCCTAAAAAGTAAGAAAAATCTCTCAGTACAATACCGAATAATCTGAGAGTTGATAGTGAAGCCTGAATACAGAAAATATGAAAAATATTTATTCATAAGCCTCAGTATGAAGAACTGTTAAATCAAGACACACCTACTAGTTAAACTACTAAATTCTGTATTTGAAATTGCCAGAGGCATCTAATTGTAAAGCTACAGTTTCAATAACTGTTATTGATGATTTAAGTGGTTCGTATCAACAGTAGAAGAAATAAAGGCACTCAGTTCCTGCTGTAAAACAAGTACAGTTGCTCATCTCCTTTCAGTGCCTTCCTTCTTCCCTTAGTCACTGATTATTTTGTGCTGTTACCATATATGCCTTTTTCTTTGCCCACATTCACCCAAATGACATTCAAACTGAGTTCTGCGTCCCCCTCTATACATACACTTAAAACACAGCATTGGTGGCCTGCTCTTCAACAGGCTCAATCTAAATCTGGACCTCACTTAAAGAAACTTGTTTCCATAAATTATCTCTTAGGCAAAAATCTTAAGTTTTTAACAGTACAGGTGATATTGCATTTTTTTCTTCTTGCCATCCTATAAAATACTCCTTCATAAACTTGTATGCGACTTCCCACTTATGTCCACTGTGCTTACTAGACACCTATGTCTGGCACATACTTAGCTAGTCTGAGATAAGCAGGTGCACCATGATTTAAGAAAGTGAATCATATAATTCATAATAGATAGCACCAGTCCACCTTTGAGATGGTCACATTCTTATGTGTGCTTGGAATTAAAACTGCACAACTTTCCATGGAGGTTCTTGCAGGGGAAATTTTCTATTGCCTGAGATACAATGATCTCAAAGTTTATAATATCAATAGACAGTATAGAAGACAAGCTGTGTGCATTGAGGATAAGGAAGGCAAACCTCCTCTTACAAGATCATCATTTTATAATACAACAGTGAATATCTGAATCACACTAGAATTCACACAAATGCAGTTTGCCTTCACATCATATAACCTCAATATGACATTGGTTCTGACATTTCATCTGAGTATAAACCAATATATTTTAGTATAAATGTAACTCATTTTCTACAAAGGTACCTTTGGTTGGAACTAACATCTCAGCATACCCCCTCAGGTGTACCTCATTACCAGGAATGTTCCTGATTTTGAGTCTTAAAAGTCCATGTTTCACATTGTCCAACATTGAAAGGACCTGAGCCACATTCAGTGTTAAGAGTTTTTAACTGATATCCATGGTACGCAACACAGAATCACATTAATTCATCAAAATAATGTTTTTTTTTCTCCTTGTCATCCCATAAACTAAGTAACCCATTTTAAAAGCCATGTGAGTTTCCTAGTTGAAGTTGTTAGTAAGAGTTCCACATTTTGCCCAACTGCTCAACACTACGAGAGGTAGTGTTACACATTCCGGAACTGGAAGATTATCAGCAGTGCATCTCAGACTTGTATTCATTAATGGCACATTCCTCTGTTTTTGTTTGCAGGCAGAGCAAACCCCTATGCATCCCCACCACCTGCAACTTAATATATACTAATTTTGAGATCACACAACACTGGAAAAAACGAGGAGCTTCTTTAAACCTACTGTCCTCAAATCTCACACTAGCACAGATAACATACCTCTCAACTTGTAGACATTGAAAATAAGAACAAATTCTCTTGAAAAGTAGGTATATCCAGTCAAAAATCTGGGAATATAATTAGCATAAAATTTGAATACCAAATAACACATAACTTTAACTGCTTCCAGTAGGAATGTGGGATACAACTCAAAAACACATTTAAAAAACAGAAAGTGACAAAAATGATGGAAAAATATAAACATATTATCACTAGACTTTAATACACTGTATTGCAAAATTCTATCATATAAGGTTATTTATTTCTGCTTCTGAAAAGGCGAGATAAAATACGTGTGTCATCTTTCTTTAACTTATTGATGTCACTGGCAGGTTGGCCATGTGGTTTTCTGTATATTAGACAGCTTTGAAAATCATGAGTAATAAGGAGATTGGGAGGAGGGATTCAAAAAATACTGTGAAGGAGTAAAGCAAGCCTAAAAACAGGGATACCCCTCCAAAAATAAGTACGCATTTACATACGTAAGTAAATAAGTAAGTAAATAAGTATTTCAGACACAGGAGTAAATCAGGCCTGAATATAGGAATGTTCCTCCAAAATATAGATATTTGAGAGGTCTGATGTCAAACTTGATTTACTTCTTGCATGGGCACACACACACGTACGCATGCATACACACACATACACACACACACACACACACACACACACACACACACACACACACACACACACACACACACACACACACACACACACAAAACCTGGACAAACAGCAACACCAAAGTTATGCAAGCTTCTCATGGAAAGTCCCACCCCCACCTCTCACAAAATTAATGTAACCAACTCTTAGATTCTATTTGACACACACATGCACACAGTCACCAGTTCAGAATACATCCGCATACAACTTATTTATTTAACATTTGTTTACTGGGAAAGTCCAGCTTGGAACAAGTCAATTTTCAGCTGACACCTGGGGAGAAATGCTCCAGACCCATGTGTTTGTAACATGGGAGAAAACCAGAGCACCCAATGGAAACCCACATGAACAGAGGGAGGACATTCAGACTCCGCACAGAATGCACCCCAACCAAGAATTCAGCCAGAGAACCTCTTACTGTGAGGCGACTATGCAACCACTGTACCCCTGCATTGTTCAATTGACCAATCATGCTGTCATAGAAATAGACTGTCACTGAAATGGGAATTGATGAAACAATCCAGTGAAAATCTTCATTTGATGCAATGTTTATAAGTTTATAACATATATCTCAAATACATACATGCATACATGTACAAGGGAACCCACACAAGCACACACACACACACACACACACACACACACACACACACACACACACACACACACACACACACACATACACCCATGTGCATGTGTGCACACACCACCGCTAAAGTGTACATCTCTCTTTCTTTTGCTTTCTCCTGCTGTAAAATGCCAAACCAGTCATATCAGTTGCCAGTTAACAGTATCAGCAGTTTATACATAAAAGGTATAGAACAAAAGGCATGGCACTACTTCTTACAAAGAAACAAAGCGATGGCAGTCATTCTGAGTTACAGAACAATTTGACAAGGGGCATCTAGTGGCTTTCCAGTAAGATAGATAGGATAACACTGAATGCCTGCAAAATATGTGTTTCCATACTAAGAAAAGTAAATCAGTCATACATTGCAAAACTTTTAACCTCAAATTATGAAATAGTTTAGAAAATAAGGCACAAAAAAGCAAAAATGAAAAAAAAGAACAGATATTTACATATATAATCAGACACTATCCAATTATGGTGCTAATTTAAATCACCTCATTGAGAGTCACCTTAGGCTACAAAAAAAATGTGAATAGTATTAATACAATTTAACACACAACAGGAAAACAAATGTGGCTAAGTATATTAATATTAGAAATGTACTATAATGGGAGGCTGTCCGTGGTAGCACTGCTTTTCTATTTGTGAGGGGAAAGCTGTGTTATCAAAGAAATAAGTCTTAATCTAAAACTGCAGCTTTTTATTGTTTTTTCCTCTTATTTTTTTGGCAGTAACACATTTAACAGAATTTACAGCAAAAAAATATGGCAGGTGTTCAGTGCTGTGTTTTGAAACATGAGTATATTCCCACCATGCTCAGGTTTCTTGTAATTCTACACAGAGGATGACATAGGCACACTGGAATGTATTTATGTGTACATGTACGAGTTTGAGTGAGAATGAAGTGTGTGTGTGTGTGTGTGTGTGTGTGTGTGTGTGTGTGTGTGTGTGTGTGTGTGTGTGACTGAGAGTGAGACAGAAAAAGAGGTTCCCATTTTTTTAGTGAGAAAGAGGGTGTATTTCTACATATAAACAAACAATTAGATTATTTTCTAGTTGAAGAAATTATTATGGAGTCCTGCCCTGATATGCACTTTAACTATGATGACATATTATCATGTTTTATTGCCTTCAGATTAATTATATTTTTCCATCTTAGAATCAGCATTCCTGCTGACAGAGTGCCCCATGTTAAACACACACACACACACACACACACACACACACACACTTATTTATGTATGTCAGAGATTACTGGGAAGCATTCCCATGTGTGAGTGTATGAGTGCAAAACTAAACATTTCTATTATCCTGCCTATTTTAGGATTGCAGATGTGTAACAAGAATTTAATCTACATATCTGTACCTTTCATACATGTCATCTACTTAGCACAAGAATTCTGGACAAAGCCTAACCATAGATAAAATTAGAAAAACAGGATATGATTTTTTTCAGTTCTTAGACACTGCTCATTTTCTAAGTACTCCTGGGAGAGCAATTTTTTTCATGTTGGGTTTTGCTAATAACATGCTAGTACACCACAGATGGTGCAGTGGAACATTATCCTTCTGTGTCAGGAGCTACACTTCTCTAGCAGGTGGGAACTGCATTATACTCTTAGCAACTGTCCTCCTTAGTGCAAACACAGAAAAGTATTATTTGAATATGTGAAAACTTTCACATAGAATAAAAAAAGAGATCAGATAATTATTTTGTTTAATCTTTTGTACCACCAGTTATAGTTGAGTACTTGCTGGTGCCTCACCCCATGCAAACTCTCTCCCTCTCTTCTCTGCCATAACTACAGTCACAACACCATATGGAACTAAATTTCTGCTCACCCTTGCTGATAGTACATACAGGCAGAGCTTGCTGACAGCTGGCATCCTAATATGCATAGTTCACTTCCCTAGAGTCCAGTTTGCTCCTGTAGTAAAACAGATGAAGAACATGTAATTTTTAAATTATCAAGAGTCAGGATTGCTTCTAAAATACACTAACTGATGCAAACATATCACTAGTATCAATAGCACAGAGGAAGGCATTAAATGAGAAGAAATAAGTAAGCATTTATTGCTTCTTCTCAAGGGCTAACCTACAATCAGCAAATAGATGAAAGGGGGAGCTGCCAAATAAGAAAAGGTGCATTGCTACTCTATTCCCTAAATATATGGACTGTATCTGAGGACTTCATAAAATTAGTGTCAGAGTTTGGCGTTGCTGTACTTCACAGAAAAGGAAATTTTCCTTTTCAGAGATGGTGTTGTACAGCTCTAGAAAATTGGTTCAGAAACTTTTATGTCCTTTCCCACAGCTGGAAATTAATAAAATGAAAATGTGTCTTGAACGATAAAAAGCCATTACAGTTAGATGATTTATTAGACATGTTTCTTTCTCTGGATCTTATTTAAAAGACCCATGACATCTACAGAGTTGCTTCATTATTCAAGCTGACCATTTGATTCCACCTGGCCATAGCAGTTAACCTGTAGTCACTGTACCCGGTTATCTGCAGTCACACCACCTGCTTATTGTAGCTAACTTGACTATTGTCACTAACCTGTAGTCACTTGTAGTAACACGCACACTCACTCTTAAAACACTCTTTGGAATTAAATGCCACTGCATCTTCTGAAAGCTTGTCTTAGGGTCTTGCCACCATTTTGGTAACAGAGGTAATTTCTAGACTTGACTGTAGCTTTTCTTCTTCAGTTTGTCACCCGTACTCACTGTCTGCATCCCCTATCACTTTGTATTAACTCCTCCGTAAATATTGTAACTCACCTGAAAATACGGTAACTGAACAAATGCAACTCACTCCTTTCACCTGCAGTACTCATGCACCATATGTGTCTTTAGCCTTTCTGCATATGCCATCACCTACATTTATGTTGTTTATTTTAGTAACCCTCCTTTGCTCTTCACTGACCTGCTTTCTTTTCTCATTATGCACACACAGGTATGGCCTCATCAGTGGGTTACTGAATGAAAAACTTGAGTCTGTCTCCTTTTTGTCTAATCCTGCTTACCATCCATCCTGACATCCTACTGAACATCACAGCATGCTCTCACTGCAACTGAGGTTGAAGTGATGATAAAACCAAGGTGATTTCATCCTCAGTTCTACCCAGATCTACCCAGTGTATCTTTTATACGTTTATGGATTTCTGCCACCCCAGCAGTTAAGTATATAACTTTAGGAAATGACATAAAGTTTGTACTTCTTTATATTAAAGTTCAGACAGTATTTTTTCTGACCATCATACAAAACGTTCTTTTGAAGGAGTAAATCTTTCATGTGACTGTCAGCATTACTAATTTTGGCATTGTTATGCATATCTGCATAAAAGATGTTGATATGTACTGCTAGCTCCAGTACATAGTGGTTTAACACTTTGCAACCCACTTTTATGTGCTTCTCACTAAACAGCTTTCCCATGGTCCTCTTTTGTTACTCATCTATTAACCTACTTTTTCTGCAACATACTTATTTGGGCCCTTGGTTTATGCATCTCAGCTTGACGAGCATCATCCTGTATGGCATTATATCAAAGGCCTTACTGAAACCTCTGTGTACCAGATGCACTGAGCTCCATCACCTGTTTATGTTGACAGCGCAGAGGTCAATGATCGATATCTTTGTATCACAATACTAAGGTCCTGTCATTTTCTGTTTGAAGTTTGCATGATTTTTCCAAAGATATTTTATTAAAATGACTTCCAAATACCAAGACATTTGAAAATATGTAATACAATACACATAGTGGAAGATATTAAAAAAATAAAGAAAAAAAATAACAATATACTTGACAACTACCTGAAAACTATACAAAAGAGATATACAAAACTGGTCCTTAAAATGTTAGAATCTTAGCTTAGTAATCTAATATCCTCATACATCAGCACAATATGATGAGTAACCATGTATTAACTTTGCAATAGTCACTATAATAGTAAATTATTTCTTCACTGATTTTGTACTTTCTGGGAAGCACTTTTAGAAACATCTTATTGCAGTATGGTTTTGAATCTAAATGAAAAAATAATTTTCAAATATGCTATTCTTTTGTGTAAGAATCTGAGATATTTTTACCCAACATTCTTTTAAGGTTAGAAAAGAACATTTAGCTAAATTAACAACTTTCAAGCATTTATGTATTTAACATTAGTAATGTACATTTTTTTATTATTTATTGACATTTATTGACATTTGATTACTGGGAAAATTCCAACTAGGTAGAAGTTCATTTTCAATGGAGGCCCGAGGAGAAAAGCTCCAAATTATTACAAAACATTTTAAGAGCAATAATTTTGCAATCTTCAAAAATAAAACAAAAACATCTGCAGTTTAAATAATTATAACAAATTAGACATAATATAAAAACATTGGATAAAAATCGATACAAGGCATATGACAGTAATTTAATATTTAGTGAAATTTTAGACAATTTGTAGAGAAATTAAAGGTGAGTTAGTCTAATTCAAATAGGAATTGCAATATGAAGTGAGAGAAAGACAGGCTTATGGTATATTTACAGAGAAAGTCAGGGAAGAAAATTAAGTTATCAGTAAGGAAGTAAGTGAAGAAGGGAGAGTAAGGAGGTATAAGCAATGAAAAAATTCTTGCTCACGTTTAGGGATATATCTTATCCTGGATTTGAGCAAGAACGGATCCAGATTTTAGCTAGAAAGTCTTTTAGAGGAGTTTTGAATGATGGGAGGGAGGGTATAGACCTGATGGATACAGACAAGGAGACCCAGGCCTTAGCAACCTTGTATGACTACAGACAATGCCCATCGAATTTGCTAGGTTTGGAGACAGATAGAAGTTTTTGAAAACTGGATCACGATGACTGAAAAATTATTATAAATTATTTTATTCCATTTTAAATTACTTGGGGAAATTCGTAAAACTGCACATTTTTAAACAATGACATAATTAAAAGTAACTGTTATCCTCATTTTACTGGAATTGTACCCAAATTTTGTAACTGCACAAAAAAAGGGTGCAGAATGTCAATATTAAAACAACAACTCCAGCACACTGTAGAATGTAATAAAAGTTTAAAAGGAGCACAGGGTTCTACTTTTTTCTAGTAATGGGTACAGCTTCCCTTCACATGTTTTGCATAAACATTTAGAGGTTTGAAGAGAGGTTGATTATCTTCTTCAGTAGCTCAAATAGTATAACAGCCCCACTACATCTTCCCATTTCTAATACCAACCAGGAAACCAAGCATAGGCAGTCCAGCTTTGACAAAGATAGTCATTTGGAACTCCTCTTTATGTATACATGGTTACAATGTATCTTATCTCTACCTTAGCGTTCTTTAACGCCCTAGACTCATTTTCACCTCTTCATCCTTCACTCCTCATTCTATATGATGTTTCCACACTCCTTATCCGTTTCTCACTTCCATACTTAAACTGTCCATTTTGTTCTGTTTCATAACAGTACATCACAAGCAAAAACACTACACCCATTAAAAAGTAAAAAAAAAAAGGTATTAATTTTATAATAATAATAATAATACTAATGCTAATAATAATAATAATATATGTCTGTGGTGGGAGGGGCAAGTACCAAACAAACACATACACATTGTTATCTCAAATATCCCCCTACCAACTTTTGGCAAGCTATTGCACCTCAACGGTTTTGTCATAATATTAGGGATACAATCAATATGTCCTCCAAACAGCTGTTTGGTCCCACCTCACTCCTTTGTGAAAATAGATATGAAGGAGTGGTTAGCACTTCTGTCTGCTCATTACCTACTCCTTGGCCTCTTTATAGGTTTGTAGGTACTTGCCAGGCTATTGAACCATGAGGATATTTAGAAGCCTAACCATACACACCCATAACATTTTTATCCCTTATATTTTAAGTACGAATAACCCACGGATGAGAAGAACATTTACATGTTGCCCCTATTCATAAGGGACAGGAGTGCTAAACCAGTTGTCTTACTAGAGACCAAATCCTGAAGTCACATTTGAATGAAAGCCACCATGTTAGAGCAAGGTTTTTCTTATCAGCCTGTTTTCAAGATTATAAAAATATTAATTTAGCAGGTCAAACTAAGTTATTAGATACTCCTACTGACCGCAATGGCAACTACCTCATTCTCCAGGACAGATAGCTTGCCCTCTTGTTTCTCTGTAAAAACTAACATTTTGTCATAATCCAGCCTTCAAGTAATTATTTCCTGCCACAATGGTACCATATCACCTGTCAGTGAATCCAGCTTCAGCAAGATGGCATCCACTCTTATCTTAGTTTTGTACCCATTTCTCTACTCACTGTTATGACAAGTAATTTCAACAAATGTAAACAGGGTTGTTCTGCACACTCTTACACTTTTACTAGCCAACATGACCCACAACAAGCACAAGCCATCAAAAGCCCATTGTACCCATGCTGGAGCTCTGCTGTTAGACTGCCATGTTGGTTGTTCATAACTAACACATCATATAACCCATATTCATAACTGATTTATATAATTCTAGTTAGTCAATGATTTGCTTTCTAGACAGATATGTAGAAGAAAGCCTTCATAGTCTTAAACTCAGTGTAATCTGCATATTATCAGCATATAATTCTGACAAGTCCATACTGGAAGACTGATAACCTGTTTGCATGAAATATAAGTCAACAACCATTCCAGTCTACAATGGGGTTAGTGGACACCCATCTTATATGCTCTTTTGCATTTGCAGTCTGTCTTGCAAAGACCGACCCACATTTAAAAATCTCTCTTTCACTTCGTCATTAGGTAGTCTTTCAAGATTAAATATCGGTAATGGTAAATAATCGAATAAGTATATCACTACATACATTTCTCTCTTGTCTCTCTCTGTATGTATACATATATATATATATATATATATATATATATATATATATATATGTATTTATATATATATATATATATATATACATATATATATATATATATATATATATATATATATATGGATCTATGTCAAAATAATGAATAAACGTTTGTCATTTCTGTCTCGCCATTTTGCAACTCAACATTATGGTAATTCATTTTGGCATATTCATATATATATATATATATATATATATATATATATATATATATATATACACACATATATATATATATATATATATATATATATATATATATATATATATATTATTTATATCTATATAGCCATTCTACTTTTATCAGAGCTTGTTCTGCATCAAGATCAAGAGCTGTTACATTTCAGTTGTTAGGTATGCTTTAATAGTAACATTACTCTTTTTATATTATTGCAATTACAAATGTACCTCAAATTAATAAAACTAAAGCTATTTAAGTAGATTTGAGAGTATCTCTTTAATCTTCTTATCTCAGATGTTTAGATTTTGTAATCAATGCTTTGTCACGAGATGAGTCACTATGATGAAAAAGTAGCCTTCATTTGCCTTTTTTAAGTAACAGACTTATGATGTTCTGTTAAAATGTAAGTGCTAACATGAATTACGTAAACACTTAAAACGTGTATGCTAATTCCTGTACTGTCTCTGCACTGTCCATTTTACATACTCTGTCAAGAATGCAATCAGTATCATTTTTTTTCACATGTGAAACCTAAAAGTTAAATCAATTAACTTTTTTTGATATATCCCTTCATACCCCTTCCTTCTGTTTGCCAATGACACTGTTGCCTTTTTCTCTAGCATCTTCATTTTTTTCTATCACCCCCCTCAATACTTTTTAATCTGTTACATATTCTTTCACTTCTATGTTCAGGTCCTCCTTCAGCCAGACATCTGCAATATCCTCAGTCAAATTTTTATCAGTCTTCATCTTATTTATATTCCAAAAGCTCCCAGATGCCTTTTCTCTAGCCTGTTAAGGAAGTATTTTCTTCTCCCATCCACTCTCTGACCTCTTGCAAGATTTTTATATATTTTTTTCTTATTCGCATTTAGTTGCACCTTTAACTAAGCCAGCAGTTGTTTCCTATTTATCGTTTGCTTATCGTTCTCCTAACATACCCAGCCATTATCTTTTATTCTCTCTTTCTCTTTTTCTCTCTCTCTCTCTTTAATACATCCTCAGGCCTTTTCAGGCTTTACCATCCTATTATCCTTCTGTACTACCCCTTATTGTCCTGCTCAGCAAATCAAAAGCCACCATTCCCAGTTCTCACCTCACCCCCTCCCCCAATCCAGACCAGTTTTGGTTATCACAAGCTATAATATGCCATGCTTTCTATTTTCCACCATTTCCCTGACCTATATGTAAATTACTAACCTGTCTGTCCTTAATTATAAGGACTGGGTTTGTCATATCTTCCTAGATATATAAATATAAACAATCTCTCATCAAGTGTTGCAACTTTAGGTTTATCCCAATAGTCACTAATAATTCTTTTAATTGCCTGTTCTTTTGCATAATTGATGTTTGTACCCCCTAACGTACTGCTGAAAAGATTATCCCAACCATCAGTAAAGATTTGACTACTCATTTCCTACAAGGAGCTAATATTAATTCAACAGAAAAACAGAGAGAGTCTCAATCCTGAGACATGGAGAAAAACATTATTGTTCCAGTTAAGAAAGATATTTATTTTAAGTCTAAAGTCTCTGCACTTTGAGTCCCATGACACTGTAAAGCAGCCACACCTCAGGTGCCATACTCCCTGTCATATCCATTGAGGTTGGGTACCAGCTTATTAAAATGCACAACTTGAGAGAACACTTTCATTGAAAGGATTGAGAATGCTTAACTATAGGTCAATAGAACATGCCCATGCAATCAGGAAAATGAAACTTCAAAATAAAGTCAAATGCTATCTGGTTAGTATGTATGCACTAAGGCACAAAGGGTTTGCATGGTACAGATATTACATACCACACACCCTAGGATATAGTGAGACACAAGCCTGAATGATGCTTTACAACCCTTGTGCACTTTGTTAATATCTATAATATTTATGACACCAAGTGTCTTATTGCAATTATACAATCAACAGATGTTTTTCTTTTTCAGTTTCAACTGTACATTTAGTAGTTTATCTGTGATAATTGTATGTCTCATGGTATATTTTATGTAAAGTAGTTCTTTCACTTACTTTAACTAATATGTTGTTCTGCAGGTTATAACCTTTTAACTATGTGGAATTTTGGTAGGAAATTTTTGAATATCCATTTTAGGGCCCTTCTGCTACGTGTCATATTATATTACATATCCCCATTCAGTTCCACTTTCATCCAAACCAGCAGTCATTTCCTGTTTATTTTCCACTCGTCGTTCTGCTAACAGACCCAGACATTAACTTTTGTTCTCTCACTTTAATACACCCCGAGGCTTGTCCATTTTTACTAGCCTATTATCCTTTTGTACTACCCCTTTATAAAAGTCATTTGCAGTCACTTTGCAAAATAATATTTTGGATATGAGTTGCACAAACTATACCTCTCAACTGTCTAGATTTTCGCAGAATGTCCAGAGTTTTACCTCATATTTTTGATCTCTTCCTCATAAAACTTGTGGTTTTCTGGCAAATCACTGAGGATTGAAATTACTAAATAATGGCATACATGTGAGTTCCAGAACTTATATCTTTCAGAAATCCATGCTAACACAAAGCCAATTATTCCAGCAACTTTATGAGTTTATAAGTGCAATATTTCAAATTGTTAATGCAGCTGTCAGTCAATCCCAAGGACCTATTAGCAAGTATATCTAGCTAAAACCTATTCAAAACAACCTATCATCAAGTACTTCTACTAGTTACAGCCCATAATATTATTTTTTTTTTCAGATTACATGACCATAAAGTACACAAAAAATATTTCTATGCAAAACTTCTACTGACAAGATGTTGCAAAAGACATAAAAGAGTATAACGATGCTTGTGCGTGGCATCAAAATGTTGTTAAGACAGGAAATAAAGCCAGGGTATGCAAAACTAGAAAAACTCTACATAGACTCACACACATAGTAAACAGTCCAAAAGACAGTATTAGCTATCATGGCAAAGAGATGCTATAGAAAATGACAAATTTGTACTATGCTGTTACCAAAAACTCAGGGGTCTTTCAAAACACGGAACTAGGTGAGTTTAACATGAAGTTAACCTTTTTTCCAAGCTGCTTATAGTCTCATTCAATTATCTACGCTATGTTTGAAGGACAACAGAGAATCATATTTATTGACCTGTAAGGAGAGCCTATTATTTATTTATTTATTTGTTTATTTACATTTGTTTACTGGGAAAGTCCGACTGGGCCAGAAGCCCATTTTCAGCAGAGGCCCGGAGAGAAAAGCTCCACAGAAATATAAGCAAAATACAATAATTAGATAGTACTATATTATACTTACAGTAAGATGGAGACTACACATTCCCTGGGATTCAGGAAGCTGTATTTTCCATGCAGAAACAGTGTAGGAGCTCCTGCATGGAAAATGGCCGCTGAAAGATTCAGGATAGTGCCATTTTCACATGCATAATCAGTCCTACACTGTTCTAGCACAGACACCTGGCAAATATGCAAATCACCTCATTTGATGGTGAAAACCATGCAAATGAGGTGATATTTCGATCCACCAAGGTGCCAGCTCTCCGTGCTAGAACAGTGTCAGTGCAGTAATGTATTCAGAAAATAACTGAGTACATTTCTGCAACTGACAAAACGGAGACATGACAGCTCATGGAAAAGCATGGATTATGTGCATTAGACATGCCAATGGCCAAATATAAGGCATTTATCATTGAAAAGTGATTAATTATTATGAAAAATAAACTTTTTTTTACCAATCTCAGCCATTTAAACATAGGGCAGTGGTGCACAAACGGGATTGTGCCAAAAATAAAAATGGGAAACTTAATTTTAAGTTAAATCCACATTTTGCCATTATAGTCAATGGCATGCAGAATGTAAACAATAGCTTGGGGCTACTGCTTCCTACTAGCCATAACAAGCCTAGCCATAACAATTCGCTAGCTATTTATTAGCCTTACTTCCTGGACCTGACCCTGCGCATGGCTACTTGTGAAATTTCCTAAGTAATTTCTTTCTCCCATCCAACCTGTCGGTTTCCTTTGAGGAGGTCCTCCAAAGACACTGGAGCAATGTAATGGGGAGGTAATTGGCCTCTATGGTGGGAGTCTCTGGGTCAGGGATGTTCCTCTCCATTGTTTTGTTTATTGTGATGATAAGGTTTAGATCCCTGGAGGATTGGTTTGAGGATTGGGATTTTATTTGTAACAGGTCTGGGTTCCTGTGTTCCTGAAGCCTTGTATGTTTCTAAGTTTCTGAAAGATCGATATGATGTAGCCGACATATGCATAGAGTATAGCTTATCAGTTTAAGGCATTTGCTTTAGGCCTGTGATTGTTTTTGGAGTGACTTTCTTGAGGTATTGAGGCCTTGTGTTGTGCGTTGAGAGAGAGGTACATACCATGGGGGGTGTTGTGTTCTAATGGGGGTCTCTAATGAGGGATGAGTACAGTGGGATGATGCCCTTCTTTGGCTGGAAAAGCCCCTTGATGATGAGGTGTGCGAGATAGAGAAGGATTTCCTGACTTGTTATGTATGTATATCAAAGGGAAAGGTGACCACTGTCCACCCCTGTGTAAGTATCCCTTCACACACTCTGTGTTTAGTGTACCGCCACCTATATGGTAATTCATGGATACATGTTTTTTTTCCCAAAGGGGATAACAACACATTTTTGGCATTGAGCTTGAGCCCATGGCTCTGGCACCAAGCATCTGTTTCTGTAGGATGGCAATCCTTTGCTAGCCAGAGTAGCCTTAGTGTTGATAGAGTCCCTTAGTGTGAGCAGAGAAGTATTAAACAAGAGCTGCCCCAGGACTGAGAGCTGCCTGTGCTCCCACTTTGTCACTTGTCTGGAGCTGTTGGAGCTCCTTTGGGTTACAGTGTGTTACAGTGTGGGTAGTGTCATTTAAGCAATTGCCACACATGAATACATTAATAATGCCGCAACTTAGTAAGTTTATTTATGACGGTGAGTGTGGGTGGGGTGGTGTCAAAGGCCGTCTCTAGGATAGGCTGTGTGACCACCTTACCCTCCCTGTCCATGCTCTGAGGAGACTGATTCAAAGAAGTCAATCAGGCTCAGGAGACAAGATCGGCCCTTCACAAACCCAAACTGGGTGGGGTCCAATACCAGGGAGCACTTGTTGTCAAGGGGAAAGGCTCTGTATTAGTGCAGTAACTAATGACCTACACATTGGGGTATGCAAATGAGGGGAGTTATGCTGAATCACAGATTTCTTCAAAGTGTCAGCTTGTACCTAAGCATGTAGATGCAGAAATGCAATAGTGCAAGTGTAAGAGCTGAATGACTTCATAAGGGGGTGTGTCATGCTTACTGTAAGCTCATTGGAGCTCTGTGGCCAGTGTTTGCCCTTAGCTAAGCACAGCTAAGGAAGGGTGTGTGTCAAATGTGCCTGAGCACTGTGCATATAGCCTAAACAGGTTTGCGTGCTGTGTTCCGGGATTTAAACCAAAAAAGAGGAAATGGCAGCCCTGTTTACATTTGTGCACGGGATATGTGTGGTGTGCCTCAGGGCTTAAATAGGGAGGAACTGGGAAGGGGAAACAGCACTAGGAAGGCAATCAAGGATAACTAACATAGCTGGCAGGTGGAATGTATCAGAATCAGCCAATTGCACATACAGCAGCCCAGCACACTACTATAAACTATGCAAACACCTTTCAGACTGTTTTGCAGCAGCCCAGCACGCTACTATAAACTATGCAAACACCTTTCAGACTGTTTTTTCCCCACAAACTCTACACCACCGGTTTATACAGACAGGGGATTTTTAACTGGGAAAACTAACTAAAAATGTTAGAGACTGCTGCTGCTTAACTCCATCAATATGTGCTAGAGCCTGAGGGTGGTGAGGAGGAGAATGCTGACAACTGACTCACAGTGAGGAGGAGGAAAAGAGTGTAAACACCCAGGGTAACCTACCAGGGCCTACATGAGCTGGAGATAGTAGAGTGCTATAGGGTGGACAGGGACATTCTACAGCAAATTGCTGAGCTGTGCCGGCCACACCTCACACACAGAACAAATAGAGGGGAACCAATTCCAGTGGATACCAAGGTATGTCTAGGCTTAAGAATACTAGTCACAGGTACCTTCCAAAGACCAACTGGGGATATCATGAGGGTCTCACAGGCATCAGCATTCAGGGTACTCCACCAGTTCCCGAATGCCATGACACAACATGCCAATGAGCAAATATATTTCCCCACCACCCATGAGGCATTGACCAAATGTATGCATCTCCACCATATAGCAGAATACCCTGAGGTAGTTGGTGCTATAGACTGCACTCACATCCACATCAAAGCACCACCCAGTGAGCGGGGTATGGTCTACATTAACCGCAAGGACTTCCCCTCCATCATCTGCCAGGTCATGTGTGATGCCCAGGGCATTATCATGAATGTGTCTGCTGGCAGCCCTGGAAGCTATCACAACTCCCACATCTGGCATTGCTCATAGCTGTATCAGGCATTTGCCAGGGGGACATCCCATATGGCCATCTAGTGGGGGATGCTGGCTATGCACTGGAGCCGTGGCTGATGACACGCATCAGAAATGCACACACACACACCTGAACAAGAACACCATAATGAGGCACACACACACACAAATCTGAATCATTGTAGAGCATGTGTTTGGGATGCTCAAGTCATGGTTCCACTGCCTTGACATATCTGGTGGAGCCTTGCAGTACTCTCCAGCTACATGTACACAAATGTTCATAGTATGTGCCATGCTACACAATATGATCCTGTGGAAACAGCTGCAGCAGGAATAGTACGGAGCAGAGACATACAGCCCCCCACCATTGCCAAGGCCAGCACAGGCATAGAGGGACTTGGAGGAGGAACATTCTGAGCCTGTCCCTGTAAACAGAAAGAGGTGTACCCAGTATGCCCAGGCCTTGGCAAAGAGGCAACACATAGCGCACACATTGACACTGTAGGGACCCATGGACTGATACCTGTCTTCGACTCGCACATACAGTAAAAGGGATGCCAGACATGACACTACCTGAGCTTTACCATGTATAGGGAGTGTACTATATGCATCCAACATAGTCAGCCCCCCAGCACCATCCTCAATACTAGCCCAGCAACAAGGTAAGTCACCCTTCCTATCAATTACTGAATGGAGTAGTATGTTCTCATACTAGTATATATGATATGGATGCAAGCATGCAAGGGAATTGGGTGGCTGAATGAGATAGCAGCAGACAGCTATATGGGACAGCAGGAAATTCATAACAAATACTGGTGTCAACATACTAGGCAGCACTACACAAGGTGGACAACCTGCACCACAGGACATGTGATGGCCCAAAAAACTGTGGGTGTCAATAGGTCACACACATGGATGTCAGTGAGGGTCACATACCCACTACCAGCCTCACTAAACAGGACAGGTGTAGATGACCATAAAGAAAGGTTGAGCTAAGGCCCTCAAATGATGGCAATGGTGAACAGCCTCCCACCAGACCTACACAGACATACAACAGGTCTGGCAGTTGCATTCTAGTTCTGAAGGGTAAGAAATCTGAAATTGAATATATGCCATTAAGATCTAACATGTTTACTCTACTGATATGCCTCCTGTCTGCATGATATTTCACAATACAATATAAAATGGAAACCAACAGAGTAACCGAAATACCAGTACAGTCATTTCAAATGTTTAAAGTCTGCAGGTGTGCACCCCCCCAGACACACACACACACACACAATCCCATGTGGAAATGCAGTAACAGATGGCCTGCAGCACTCTCAAATGGCAAAGGCCCATGCCTCACCCATAGTGCCAGTGTATGGAAAGTCAGGGGGTCCAAACTAACAATTTAACACAGTAAACAGAAAACAAATGCAAGGCCATGTTGACAAATGCCAGTAGCATGCCTCCCCATTTCTTACTGCAAGAACCATGGATCAAGCAATAAATACTACTAGGATAAAGGCCCAACTATATGGATACCTCTGAGATATTGCTTACATAATGTTAGGAGGAGGAGAGAATAACAGAGGGGGGGGTGTAGGAGCATGGATGTCATGGAATGTGTGAAGTCTGAAACTATAATGTCTGACCATACTACCCCCTGACTGCAATCCCATGAATGAATAGCCACAAAAAAACACTTGTAAACCACAATGTGAAGGTAAACTGATCAGATATATGAGTCCTGCCTCTGGATAACCTGGGTGTATCTGTACAGCTGAGAATTTTGGCCCCAGCAGGATATGTCCATTCTGTGAAGTTGAGAAAGGCACAAGGAGGGATGCCCAGCCAGCACACTAACAAGGTGCTGGACTATTTACACAGAACCAGCAGTCTATTGTCTGTAGCTACCCCTCCCAAAATGGCAGGTGTGTGCCAGAATGTGTAGTCTATATGCCTCAGAATACTGGTCTCAGCTTGATTCATGTTGCATTTCCCGGTAAATAACTGTGTGCAAAAAATGACAACTGTCAGTAGTTGATGACTTGACACATCACAGTGTAAAACAGTACATATGCCAGAATATCTATTCTACAACCAAACATGTCACACAAGCAGCACAGACAGCAATAGTTACAGTATCCTCTGTATGTTAAGCCCATCCATGTCTCCATATTGGCAACCTGTCTACAGATATCCTGCAGAAACAGTTTGCTAGGTGTAACTGTAGCACACAAAACCCTGAATTGGAGTACAACCCTCCCTGGAATGGATGCATACACTCAATATAGAGGGTCATACTGGGCATGGTCTTACACTTAGAGAAATGAAGCCCCTGTCTCACAACACAGTGGACTACAGATGTTGGTTATTCGCAGCTATCTGTGCACACACACCAAACTGTATATCATTCATACTTCACACACACACACACACACACACACACACACACACACACACACACACACACTGGATAGGAATACTCACACATATCTAAGGCCAACATAATATAATATGTCAAACATACACACACAGAGATGTGGGGAAGAGAAAGACAGACAGTGACAGATTGAATCCCATTATGAGGCCTATCCCACCCACTACACTTCCCATTGGCCTATATCACATGATGTGCTGATGTCATTCACTGTAGAAATGCCTTTGGTTAGCCCTCAGCTCTATAGTATCAGAGGTGCTTGTGATAACTGTGTAACACTACAGTACAAATAGGTATCCATGTAGCAATTGTAATCTCAGTCCTGTCAAATGTAAAGTTTTGTGTGTGTGTGTGTGTGTGTGTGTGTGTGTGTGTGTGTGTGTGTGTGTGTGTGTGTGTGTGTGTTTCTACATGAATGTGGTTGAAGCCATTCACACTCACTAAACTTCCCTTACTGTTCCTTCAGCACTGCTGCTGATGTCACTCACCTTCAAAGATACCTTTGGACAGCTCTCCAACATATAAACTGCATGGTGCATGCGATAACTGTGTAATACTATAGTGTAGCCAGCTGGATAGGTAGGAGTTCTAATCCTGCTCCTGGTGACTGTGAAAATGTGAATGTTTGTGTGAGAGTGTGTGTGTCTTAGTAAAGACTTGATTTTGTGGTCATTCACACTTACTACACTTCCCTTTCCCCTCCTTTAACACTGCTGCTGATGTCACTCACCTTCAAAGATACCTTTGCACAGCTCTCCAGCATGTAAGCTCTGTGGTGCATGTGATAACTGTGTAATACTATAGTGCAGGAAACTAGATAGGTAGGAGTTCTAGTCCTGGTCCTGACAACTGTGAAAATGTGAGTGTTTGTGAGAGAGTGTGTGTGTGTTTTTGGAGAGACTTGATTTTGTGGTCATTCACACTTGCTACACTTCCATTATCCCTCCTTAAGCACTGCTGCTGATGTCACTCACCTTCAAAGATACCTTTGCACAACTCTTCAGCATGTAAGCTCTGTGGTGCGTGTGATAACTGCTTAATACTATAGTGCAGCAAACTAGATAAGTAGAAGTTCTAATCCTGGTCCTAGCAACTGTGAAAATATGAGTGGTTGTGAGAGAGTGTGTGGGTCTTTGTAGAGACCTGATTTTGAGTCATTCACACTTACTACACTTCCCTTCCCCTCCTTAAGCACTGCTGCTGATGTCACTCACCTTAGAGGTATGTTTGAACAACGTTCTACATATAGTCTGTGTGGCACATGTGATAAATGCGGAACAATGTAGTAGCAATAACTACATAGGTAGGGGTTTGAATCTCATTTCTGGCAAGTGTCTGTGTGTGTACATATGTCTACATATATATGTTCGTACCTCAACGTTTTTGGCCCCATTTACACCCAGTACACATCTCGGTGCCTGATTTTAGCAGTCTTGCAGGTATCATTCACCTTAAAAGTAGCTGTTGGCAGCCCTAAACCGTATAAGGTCAGTGGTGCATTTGGTAAATGCGTAACATAATGGCCTGAAAAGATAGTTAGAAAGAGGTTTGAACCTCACTCCTGGCAAATGTAAATGTGTGTGTAGGTTAAAATATTTTGTGGAATCTCTCATCCATTACATCACCCAATGCCAGTGTTTACAAGGGCTGGTGATGTTCCTCACCTTAGAAGTACCTTGGGACAGTATCTATCCTATAGGCTCCGTGGCGTGTGCGATAAATGCATAACACTATAGTAGCACTACATAGCATGGTAGGGGTTCGAAACTCAGTGATGGCAAGTGTGTGTGTGTGTGTGTGTGTGTGTGTGTGTGTGTGTGTGTGTGTGTGTGTGTGTGTGTGTGTGTGTGTGTGTGTGTGTGTGTGTGCATGTGGCATCATTATCCTGTGTGGGGGTTGGTGGGATTGTGTAATCACAGGATCCAATGGGGGGCGGGTTTTGCTAAATTATTATCTTGAAGACCTAATATGTCCCATTGTCCATATTACATGGCCAACAGTTGTCAAACACAGTAGAGGTTGGTGTTGACAATCCACAGCCCTAAATGTCTAGTGCCATGTGCAATGACTATGTGACAGTATGGATTAGTGAACAATACAGACAACCCTTCTAATACTCACGAATCATACACAAACACACTTGGCAAGGCAACAACCACTATATCGGTAGTTCCCCTGCATACTGCCTCACAGATAGTACCCACGGTGTGATTGCAGTGGACTACATGCCTGATCACAACAGTGCCACTGACATCAAAAAGTACTTTGATGTGTTAGATCTCCTGACAGAGTGTGTGTTATCCAACAAGTAAAACTACATGGTACCCTGTTCCATCCCCTCAGTAGCCCAATCAATGTGTACAGTGGCCCTTTTGCCATGTTCCTCACTGTACATCTGCAACAACTGTAGAGTCTGCAAACGTACCCCACAAAGGGAATGCCATGCCTTATACACATGCCATGTATGGACAGACACCACTAACTCCACTGAATACCCATATCATACAGTCAATGTAGGTGCAATCACTACCTCAGTTACATAGCCAGGTCTCACCAAATGAGGTCAGGAATGCTACATCAGAAGATAACAATCTGTCACAACATGCCCCAGAGACCTCAAGCACACTTCCACACTTCAAAGAACATGCATATGGGACATGTTCACAACCCAGACACTGTCCATGTTATGGAATATAAATCACATACATGTGAAACAGTGGAAATCACTGGCCACCCACAATCGAAATCTGGATGAGTGGATGGGGAATACAATACCCACCCCTGGGGACCACTCTAGTGACTATACTCCTGAGCCACACTGGGACTATTTTCATGTGGCCTGATGCCAGACTATTCCCTTGGGCTAGCCTTGTAGGGCCTTCAGACCCATTCACCTACTACACACCTTTGAAGCAATGAACCTATGGATCTAAGTACTGGCAAATGTGTGTGTGTGTGTGTGTGTGTGTGTGTGTGTGTGTGTGTGTGTGTGTGTGTGTGTGTGTGTGTGTGTGTTTGTGTGAATAGTAATCCCAGTGTGTTTGGTTGATGAATATCCCCTGTAGCTGTGGATATTAGCAATTGGAGGTGTGTCCAAACCACAACCTGTACCATTCTCCATTCTACAACAAATGTTGTAAATCAACATATACCTATGTAAAACCCTCAGCCCTATAATCTGCGAGGCATATGTAATCACTGCATTACAGACCGGGGATTTCCATGCACATACTGTACCCTGCCTATGACATGGTGGATATGTTACCACCCTGTCGTACCCCATGGCTGTACTGCAGGGCCACATCCTGGTGACACACAGATGCCTAGAACGGAAATGGGATACAGCATGTGAGAACACATTTACGCAGCACTTCACTTGTGGGGGGAAAGAGGGGTAAAGCTGGCATTGAAGGTGTTGCCAAGACTGTGGTCAATATCTGTTGTCTCAGGATGGGTATTAGCATTGTGCAGTAACTGGCAGCACTTGTGTTTAATGCTGTGGAGGTTGCTGATGTAACTATCAAAGGCTGTTGTGATTGTCGTCAGTGTCTGCTGCATGTCTGCTGTCATAGATGCCTGTCGGGGATACCATGAGGGATCCAAATTTGTGTTTGAGGCTAATAAGGGAGTTCAACAGTCATGGAACACCCCCTTTACCTGCAACAGTGTATTCCTTCTGATGTACACTTTAGTAATGGCAGGGGACCATCACATTGTCTACCAGTGTTTGAAGGACAGTGTCTGAGTTCTCTTGGATCTGGCTATTACAATGCATTCATGTACCTGTTTATACAGTGCCTATGTGTATGATTCCACAGTCATGTAGCTATTTTCCATTGCCATGGGTGCAGTGAAGACATCCACCCTTGTTTTCATGGCTGCAAAGTCAGCTTTGGAGAGGTTTTCCCAGGTGGTTGTCTTTGTGGGGGTGTGGCTAATATGTTGAGTTCCATGTTGATTACAGCCTGTGTGAATCTCACCATGCAGGGATTGACATCTGTGGATGAGTGACAGTCCCATATTTAAGTGGTCAAAACAGGTCAAGGTATTTGCTTCCTCTAGTGGGAGACAGTATGAGCTGGTCTAGGGCAATGGAAATGATGAATCCCAGAAGTGTTGGGCCACTGTACTGGTACTTGGCTACATTTCCCAGGTGACGGAGGGGTAGATGAAGACTCGTACTATTGAAAATGAAAAGAACCAAACTCCAGATGAAATAACCATGTTGAGGCAGGATATGTGAACGTAGAAACACGCTGGTTATACACGGCAGTACAATTGCATAAAAACTTTAATCTTCGATAGCAGAGAAGTAAGCACTTTCACAACCAATAACAGTTGCTTCATAAGACTACATATAAAATCAAACATATTCATTTTATATTTGTGATGCAATACAAACTGTCCAATCACTGAGATACAAATTAACACATGAAAAAATTTAAAAGGGTAATTACACATTTGTGAAAATGCTTGTAAAAAATATATCTCTATACATATATACAACTAGGAAATATATATACACACACATATATATGACCAACCTACAAGTCAGAAATTAATAGGCACATGCATTATACTTATAAAGAATAACAAAAAATATAAAATTTGTATTTAAAATATTATAAATTCAATGTTTCAAACTCCTTGATTTGAGGGCGGGTTTAAGCGACATCCTGCTATTCAAACCAGGATGTCTGCCAGCATTAAGTAGCAGTATCCACCTCTGCTCAGCCTTCTCGGTTTTATTTCTAGCATCACCTCCCCTCATACTCATCTTAACAATCTCTAAAATTAGAAACTTAACTTATGACTGCACCTTCCTTTTTAACATGCATGGCTAAGGCATTACTCTCTTTACAATTTCTTATATCTCTGAGGTGTTCTAGGACACTTTCCTTAAATAAACGATTAGTTTTACCTATACAAAACGAGTAACATTCTGTGCAATAACAAAAATAAACAACATTCTTCATTATACAATCAACGTAGAAGTTACAACTAATGTGAAAACCTAACTTGAGGTGTACAAAGACTGAACCTCTGTGAATATAGGTACAGGTTGTGCACCTCCTGCAGCTATATCTCCCTAGTCTATTAGATGTAGTAGTTCCCTGGGTGGCATTAGTCTTATAACATGTGTCTTTTCAAGGATTTATTATTTCGGAAGGAAAATTGAGGTGTATTACCTATCAATCCGTCTAATTCACTTATGGTGGATAAAATATCCCAATTATTCTTGATGACATCACAAACCACTTGACTATTACTGGAGAAAGCAAGAGGCATTCTAATTATGTCATCTCTCATATGTGGTTCAAGGGGAACTAGTGTTCCGCTATTATCTGATCGAGGCTCAATGTCTCTCTTTGTGTAGTAAGGTGCACACCTATCTTGCCTACGTTTTCACGTTTCTCTGATCTCAAAATCGATGTCATGCTCTTTATAGCCTCTGTCTATAAATTCTTGTTTCAACGTGCCCAAGGCGTGGTTATACAAACGCATAATGCGGTAAATCTGCCCTTTTAATACATTCCGTTTAGTGTGTTTCAGATGCATAATTTGTTGTGTAGGAGATTGTTCTTCCTTATTGGTTCCTATATAACGTGGTTGAAACTGGACAGATGTCATCTCTAGCCACTCTTACATCTAGGAACTCAATATTAGTCAGGGAATAATTATGTGTAAACCTAAGAAAGGTATTCAAAGTATTTATATATCTCAAGAACCCATGCAAACGTTCCTCGGTGACATTCCATAACAAAGAAATGTCATCTACAAAACATTTATACCAAACTATCGAGGTACAGAAAACATTGTTAGAGAGAATATACTCTGTCTCCCATTGAACTAGCGAAAAATTGGCGTAACTATTGGCACAGGCTGTGCCCATTGCCACGCCAACCTTCTGTAAGTAATGTTTCTGATGGAAAATAAACACATTATTCTCAAGTATAACCTCAGGTAGGGTGCACAGCAATCTCACTCTGTCATAGCTCATGTCCTTACTTAACAATAAATCTGTAATGTTCTCAATGCCCCAAGAATTAGGGATCCTGGTGAAAAGTGATTCGACATCTAAAGTTACAAAATAACAGTTAGTATCAATAGATTCAAGTCAATCACTCTGTTCTATCAAAAAACTCTTAGTGTCCATTAACACAGTCTCACATTGTTCAAGAATCGGGTGTAAATGCTTTTCTACAAAAATGGACAGTGGCTCAGTGGCCCAATCTCTACTTGATACTATTGGATGCATGGGAGGATTTGTTTCATTTTTATGAATTTTGGGCAGTCCATACACAATAGGTATCCCTGGGTGTGCCACCTTAAAATATTCAAAAATAGGTTCACTAATCATGCGACTAGTCAGAAGATCAAAAATCAAAAATTCTATTCTATCTATAATGGCCTTAACTTCATTAGCTGATAGAGCAGCATAAGTGTCAGCATCACTCAATAGAAGCATCATACTGTTGTAATACATATCACTATCTAAGAGAACAATACCATCTCCTTTGTCAGCAGGTCGTATTTCTAGTGAAGACAAATTCTTCAGTTCCTGTAGGGCTACATAATCGTCTGGCATCATGTTGATAAAGGTAGATCTTACTTCATGTTTAAATTTCTCCCTTAGTTGTCTTTCACATACTTCCACGAATGTGTCTATACCTGAGGGCACAGGTGGAATGAAAGTGCTAGGTTTTTTAAAAACATCTTGCTCACTCATATTACCCTTGAACATAGTCTTTAACATAAGATTTCTGCCGAACATTGTAAAATCTTGTAGAATATCAGTTAAATCAGCTTTCTGTGCTGGTATAAAACTCAGCCCTTTGTTCAAAAGCTGAAGTTGCCCATCAGTTAACACATGTGTGGAAGTATTAAAGACTAGGCTTGTCTCACCTTTTTCCCTGTCCTGACAGGTTCCTCTATGCTGGATTGATGACGTATCCGCCCCATTTTCACCCGGCTTCTTGATCTCCCTCTTATGGGAAAAAAAAATGTTCATGTGTTAATTAGTATCTCATTGATTGGACAGTTGTATTGCATCACAAATATAAAATGAGTATGTTTGATTTTATATGTAGTCTGATGAAGCAACTGTTATTGGTTGTGAAAGCGCTTACTTCTCTGCTATCGAAGATTAAAGTATTTATGCAATTGTACTGCCGTGTATAACCAGTGTGTTTCTACGTTCACATATCCTGCTTCAATGTGGTTATTTCATCTGGAGTTTGGTTCTTTTCATTTTCAATTCTATTATTTTTGTTGCACTCCAGACATGGCAGAAAGGAGTATTGACATGCCCCAGCTAGGACTGAAGAGTCAGCCGGTATTGGAGTCTTCTCCGTCAAGTAATAGACTGATGTTTGATCGGTTTAACCAACTTTTAAATACCAACACAAACCCCTTGCTTTCTGCAGACATTAAAATCTCTGAAGGTATAGCAGAATGATATTGGTCTTCATGATAAATTTCTTTGTAGATATCGTGAGCTTGAAAGCAAACTTTATAAATTCAAACGGCTGCAATGGCAGCGTTTTCACTTGGAAGCTTCCTTGCAACACAATATAGCCCCAAGAGGGCTACATGTATTGACAATGCCTAGTTATGGCCGGATGTACCCAGAGCTTTTAAGACGCTGGCAATTACTCAATTTAGAATGTAGTGCAAAGCATATGCAACTACTTATTGAGTTTTTTCGAGCATCTGAGAATGAGTTGCAGAATGAGATTAACATGCTACAAAATGAGATCTATGACACATACCCGATAGAGGTTGTAGGAAATAGAATGGAATCTCTCTATGAAGCTATTAATGGTTATGAGAAGAGACTCTCTGCAACTAAGACACGTAAATTGCAGAGAGATCTCTTTGATTTCCGAAACGGGAATGTCTTTTCTTGGGCTAGGGACAGACAGCAACAAGCCTCTATGCAACGTGAAACAACAACTAGACACCATGGTGATGCGAGAGGAGGTGTGACATGTGATTCAGCCCCTCCCCACTCAACTTCGTTTTTATTGGAGAGCAATGCCGACAACAGAACTTTAAACTTACCCGCAAGTACGGGAATTCAGATGGAGGTTAATACAGTGAATGCAGACACTACCTCACATGAGCGAGAGGCTATATCTGACAGAAATATAACTACTAATCAGGAAGTTAGGCATAGGGAGTTTGCACAAGGTAATTCTGCTATGAGTACGAATACTAATTCTATGACAACATCAAACTTTTCACAAGGACGTTTTTTATTGAACAATCTGCTTCCCATAAGAGGGAGATCAAGAAGCTGGGTGAAAATGGGGTGGATACGTTGTCAATCCAGAATAGATGAAGCTGCCAGGACAGGCAAAAAGGTGAGACAAGCCTAGTCTTTAATATTTCCACACATGTGTTAACTGATGGGCAACTTCAGCTTTTGAACAAAGGGCTGAGTTTTATACCAGCACAGAAAGCTGATTTAACTGATATTCTACAAGACCTTACAATGTCCGGCAGAAATCTTACATTAAAGACTATGTTCAAGGGTAATATGAGTGAGCAAGATGTTTTTTAAAAAACCTAGCACTTTCATTCCACGTGAGCACTCAGGTATAGACACATTCGTGGAAGTATGCGAAAGACAACTACGGGAGAAATTTAAACATGAAGTAAGATCTACCTTTTTCAACATGACGCCAGACGATTATGTAGCCCTACAGGAACTGAAGAATTTGTCTTCAGTAGAAATATGACCTGCTGACAAAGGAGATGGTATTGTTCTCTTAGTGATATGTATTACAACAGTATGATGCTTCTATTGAGTGATGCTGACACTTATGCTGCTCTATCAGTTAATGTAGTTAAGGCCATTATAGATAGAATAGAATAGAATTTTTGATTTTTGATCTTCTGACTAGCCGCATGATTAGTGAACCTATTTTTGAATATTTTAAGGTGGGACACCCAGTGATACCTATTGTGTATGGACTGCCCAAAATCCATAAAAGTGAAACAAATCCTCCCATGCGTCCAATAGTATCAAGTAGAGGTTGGGCCACTGAGCCACTGTCCATTTTTGTAGAAAAGCATTTACACCCGATTCTTGAACAATGTGTGACTGTGTTAATGGACACTAAGAGTTTTTTGATAGAACTGAGTGATTGACTTGAATCTATTGATACTAAATGTTATTTTGTAACTTTAGATGTAGAATCACTGTTCACCAGGATCCTTAATTCTTGGGGCATTGAGAACATTACAGATTTATTGTTAAGTAAGGGCATGAGCTATGACAGAATTAGATTGCTGTGCACCCTACTTTAGATTATACTTGAGAATAATGTGTTTATTTTCCATCAGAAACATTACTTAGAGAAGACTGGCATGGCAATGGGCACAGCCTGTGCCAATAGTTACGCCAATTTATCGCTAGTTCAATGGGAGACAGAGTATATTCTCTCTAACAATGTTTTCTGTACCTTGATATTTTGGTATAAACATTTTGTAGATTACATTTTTTTGTTATGGAATGACACCGAGGAATGTTTGCATGGGTTCTTGAGATACATAAATACTTTGAATACCTTTCTTAAGCTTACACATAACTATTCCCTGACTAATATTGAGTTCCTAGATGTAAGAGTGGCTAGAGATGACATCTGTTCAGTTTCAACAACGTTATATAGGAAACCAATAAGGAAGAACAATCTCCTACACAACAAGAGCATGCATCCAAAATACACTAAACGGAATATATTAAAAGGGCAGATTTACCGCATTATGCATTTATATAACCACGATGAACAATTGAGAGCTGCCTTGGGCACGTTGAAACAAGAATTTATAGATAGAGGCTATAAAGAGCATGACATTAATTTGGAGATATGAGAAGCACGGAAACATAGGCAAGATAGGTGTGCACCTTACTACACCAAGAGAGACATTGAGCCTCGATCAGATAATAGCGGAACACTAGTTCCCCTTGAGCCACATATGTAGAGATGACATAGTTAGAATGCCTGTTGCTTTCTCCAGTAATAGTCAAGTGGTTTGTGATGTTATCAAGAATAATTGGGATATTTTATCCACCATAAGTGAATTAGATGGATTGATAGGTAATACACCTCAATTTTCCTTCTGAAATAATAAATCCTTGAAAAGACACTTATGTTTTAAGGCTAATGACACCCAGGGAACTACTACATCTGATAGACTAGGGAGATATAGCTGCAGGCGGTGCACAGCCTGTACCTATATTCACAGAGGCGCAGTCTTTGTACACCCCACGTTAGGGTTTCACATTAGTTGTAACTTCTACGCTGATTGTACAATGAAGAATGTTGTTTATTTTTGTTATTGCACAGAATGTTACACTTTTTATATAGGTAAAACTAATCGTTTATTTAAGGAAAGGTTCCTAGAACACCTCAGAGATATAAGAAATTGTAAAGAGAGTAATGCCTTAGCCATGCATGTTAAAAAGGAAGGTGTCAGTCATATGTTTAAGTTTCTAGTTTTAGAGATTGTTAAGATGAGTATGAGGGGAGGTAATGCTAGAAATAAAACTGAGAAGGCTGAGCAGAGGTGGATACTGCTGCTTAATGCTGGCAGACATCCTGGTTTGAATAGCAGGATGTCGCTTAAACCCGCCCTCAAATCAAGGAGTTTGAAACATTGAATTTATAATATTTTAAATACAAATTTTATATTTTTTGTTATTCTTTATAAGTATAATGCATGTGCCTATTAATTTCTGACTTGTAGGTTGGTCATATATGTGTGTGTGTATATATATTTCCTAGTTGTATATATGTATATAAATATATTTTTTACAAGCATTTTCACAAATGTGTAATTACCCTTTTAAATTTTTTCATGTGTTAATTAGTATCTCAGTGATTGGACAGTTTGTATTGCATTACAAATATAAAATGAGTATGTTTGATTTTATATGTAGTCTGATGAAGCAACTGTTATTGGTTGTGAAAGCGCTTACTTCTCTGCTATCGAAGATTAACGTTTTTATGTAATTGTACTGCCGTGTATAACCCACGTGTTTCTACTAAGACTCGTACTATGTCAGTGTTGCATTGGACCATTATAGATGGCAGGGTGTTGAGGAATGTGCATTGACAGTCTAGGGGCATAGATGTGGACCCATAGCAGGCTGTGGTCTGGATTGCACTATTACCCTAAGGCAGTTATACCGGAAGTATCTCCAATGCATTATGATGGGATACTAGTCTGGAGGTGTTCCTATCCATAATGAATATGGAGACACACCACCTGTGGAGGTGTGGTGTGGTCCATGTTTGGGGGCTGACAGCTGTGGAATGCATCATAGCCTGATACTGCAGGTCTGCTGTCTGATGCTGTGAACCACCTCTCCAGTACAGCAGACATGTGCCCTCCACTCCAACAACTGCTATAAGTGACTGCATCCTGACAGTTAGTTGTCTACTGTTGAGCAGCATGACACTCAGATTGCATACATGTGTAGCTGTTATGGTGGTTATAACATTAGGAACACTGTCTAATAAGGCACCATAGACAAGACACTTTGCTAGTACCTGGCAACCAAGCGGTGACAGATGTAGGACATCTGTGGGAAGTCTTTGGGTTCTGTCAATCATGTCATCCCAAACAGAGACGTTTTGTATGCCCTGAAAATGACACATAACATGTAAGCCAATGTTGCAATCAATAGTACCACAGCATCATTCTGGGTGACAGCGGTACGCTGCCCAGGGCTACTGTCACACCTGACTGGACCGCATAATCAGAGAGTTCAACCATGTCTCCTGTCATATAGTCCATGAAGGTGTGTCCAAGTCATTCACACCCACATGGATAGAGAATGATATTCATAGTTGTTGTGGAATGACATGACTGGCTGTGTCATGTGTTGGATGCTGGCATGTGATGGGTATTTGGCTGTTACCTGCTCCATATTCAACTTAGTAAGTGGGATATGTGTGCCTCACTATTGAGTTACCCATGATCACTGTATTGTACAAGGTGGTTGGCCTTAGGAGCTTAGGTTGAGGTGCACACTGTGTAGGTTAAATATGTGTCCCCTGGCATGTGCATTGTCGTGATGTCTGAGTGGGTGTCTACCTTGCTGGTCTGTGCTGTTTGGGTGAATGTCCATTGAGTGCCTCTGGGAAGGTGAGTATGTGGCTTTTCACTGTATGTCATGGCTGTCAAAGTGGGTGTCATGATGAGCTTAGTGTTCCATATGGTGTGGTGCAGGTGTTGATCTTATCCTCTTAACCTGCTAGTCCAGTCTTTGCTGGAGAGTGCATATGTCCACATTGGGTGATATATGGGTTACTCTCACAGGTCTGAGTGTTTGGAGTTTAGAGGGGAGAGTTGTCTGTGTACATGAGGTAGTTGCAACAGTGCCCTAGAATGGACAAGTGCACCAGGTTAATGGATGAAATCACAGATAACTGCCCTTCAAACATTCCAGGAGGGGTGGACATAACTAGTAAGTACTGTGGCTACATCTGTGATGAACAAGTACTGCTGATGGCTCCTAGTTGTGCCACACTTCTTGATACAATAACCTGGTGAAGTGCCAAGCCATAATGCTAGTTGAAGTGTAAGATAGAAATAACAAGCATACTTTACCACAGCTGTGCAGTTATCAGCAGCTCTGGCCATATGAAAGCTCAGTAACCTCTGTAGCATGTGCAGTAACTGTAACACTGTAGTAGACATACCCAGGTAGACAAAAATTCTAAACCCAATATTGGCAAGTGTGTGTTTGTGGGTGTGTGTCATGTACTGTCTGGCTCATACCATTTTTGACTTTTATACTACCCTTTACACTTCCCTTCACTCCAGTTAAGTAGATGTGTTGATGTGATCGACCTTAAAAGTACGTTTGGAAAAAATGGAAATGTATAACCTATGTGGTGTGTCCATTAACTGCATAGCACTATAGTAGGAATATCTAGACAGGCAGGAGTTTTAATCCCAATACTGGCACGTGTGTGTAGGTATGTGTGTGTGAATCATGTGCTGTCTGGCTCATACCATTTTTGTCCTGTATACTACCCTTTACACTTCCCTTAACTCCATTTTAGTAGACCTGTTGATGTCATCCACCTCAGAAGTACCTTTGGAAGGGGTGGACATATATAACTTCTGTGGCGCATCTCATAAGTGCATAGAACTATATTAGGAATACCTAGATAGGCAAGAGTCCTAATGCTGGCAACTGTTTGTGTGGGTGTGAGGATCATATCTTGTGTGGCATATACCATTTTGATGTGTATACCATACATGGCTGGTGACCACCTCCCATTGCCATTATTTTATAAAGTGTGGTAACAGCATATACCTCACATGCAGCAGGTTAAACCATTGTACAGTCCTCTGTACAGATGTGTCTGGAATATCAATATATTTAAAACCTATACGTGGTCAGAAGTGGTCTGTGTGTGCCTTAACAATGCCAAGGTATGTGATATTATAGCCACATAGGCCACAGTGAGTGTACTGACACATATGGCAGCATGAGGTATCATACCTGACTGGAATATCATGCTGATAGGATGTCTGCCGCCCTCACAGATGGCCAGCCTTGTAGGTGCAATACATGAGTCCAGATGCTTGGTTTTACAAGTGAACTGCACCTGTTATGGGTGACATTAAAGGATGGAAGAGGTGTGGACTGTCATATTGTGGTCCTAATTAGTATGTAACAGTAACACCTTGCATTTTAAGAGGGGTGTGTACACAATTTATATCCACTGTATACCAGTAATGTGTCACGCATGACCCTATCTTAGGCCGTTTGTCCAGCACAATTTTCTGGCCTCTGTCCAGACATCTTGGCACTGACAAGTTGTGAGGTATGCTACAGGAATGTTGAATTCACATCAGATAGACCCCGGCTGTGACCACTGTGATGCAATACAGTTAACCCCAGCACAAGTGAACATGCACAACAAGCAATATAGCTATTACATAAAGCAATATAGCTATTACTGATGGTTTTGTGTATGGTAAATTGCATGCACTTCACATGCTTGGGGTATGGCCAGGCAACAACAGAACAATGTCATACTCACCAGCTTCAGGCTGCTGTCCCATATGCAGACCAGAGGGTTATAGGTAGTTGTGATAGGGAGTTATTGTCACCAGATGCACATGTGGCCTTGGTACAGGATGGATGCATCACGTCTGCACATCTACAGTACCAACCGCAATAATACACAATGTCCTGTCCTCACCATAAATGTGCACCTCTGTGCATTAGAAAACCCCATCCACAACTGCAATTGGACCTGACATTGTCTGATATATTAGTGTACTAATTCCCACTGGGCCCTTACCTGCATGCTCCTCGTCCAGTGTGTGTGTGCAACCCATCTCCACAATGCTTTCCTCAGTGTCATAGCTTGTGCATTTGGTGTGTGGCCCAAGTGTGGTGAGGAGCTCCTTGGTGGGTGTCAGTGGGGGCTGAATGGCTGGGCCCCCACCTGTGGCTAGCCAGTCCCTAGCTACAGCAGCAGCCCATTGACGGGCATGGATGTTGAGGTCAGTGGCCCGACGCTGCACATGCTCATAAGTTCTGCTGTGCAGGCCAGCATCATTTACCCTGTGGACCACACTGTTCCACAGGGCAGTCCTCTCCTGTACATCTTCTGCTCTCTGTCCAAATAACAGGGCATAATGTCCAATCACATATTGGGTGATGATGTCAGTTTCCCCAACAGAGAATGCTGGTAGGCGAGCAGTCTGCATGTTACCTGGAAGACATAAACAGGAAATAGGTCACAAGACCTCATACAGTTGTCAAAATGCACATCAGTAGTGGATATTACTTGCATATAATCCACATTACACCAAAACCCTCCAAGCTATCATGGCTATAGCAGCTTGCATTGCATGCCTGTCCCTGAGCTATCTTATTCCCCCCAATGTTGGACACTTGCTTGCATAATCCTCTACCAACCATTCATTTCTGTGTAGAGGGTTGACAGCGGTCATCTTCCATGTGGATGGTGTGTGGATGGTGGCAGGCCTGTGTTTGACGGTGGTGAGTGATGGAGCTCTGAGCACAGTCCTGAGTTCATGTAGGAGGCAGACACTAATGTTATTATGTCCCATGGAGATATGCTGTTGTTGCCATCAGTAGACAATATGCACATGTTCACCATTGCTGAGGGGAGGAGTGTGGTTGATATGCATATATCCCTGTACAACTGGGGTGGACAGGGTGGCAATGTTCCTACCTAACCTGTGTGATGCAGGTTGCCTATATCCACGGCATGTGTGTATGAGGTGTTCTTTACCGCCAGTACAGGGTGAATTGTGTTGTTTCATCTGAGACTTACAAAATATGTGGAGACATGGTTGCAATTGTCCTTGGTGGTGTGGCTATGTCTGATTCATAGTCATAGTCAGCCTTACAGGAAGTCACCTGTGAACTTACATGCTTGCTCAGATATAGGTGGACTTGCATCCAAGTTGTTGCCTGCACCTATGTGTCCCTGTACAGCCAATGTAGCAACCTATTATGTGGTTTGTGTATTGCTGCTGTCCACCAAAGGGGATTACTCTACCTTGGTGGAGGCTGGATATACAGGTCAGGTACTGCTGTGTCCATATAGCTACAGTGGATATAAAGGGTACACACCCCTGATACACTGCCTGGTATTTGTGCAATTGGAACATGACACCACAATAACTCATTTCATAACAATTCCCACCTGTAGTGTGACCTATAGCTTGTACAATTCAATTGAAAACATAACAATCTGGTCTGTGAAAACATATGGAAATAATACTCAGTACAATAAGCCAGTTGAATGAGTGTACACACCCTTAAACTGTTAAATTGTGCATGCATCTCTTGTGATGGTTACAGCATTCATCCGTCTTGGTCTGGACTCTAACATCGTGGCACATCTTCACTTGGCAATAGTTGGTCACCTTCCTAGAAACACATTTGATTGTATTTCAATGGAATTGTTCAGGTTAGAGGTCACATAAAGATGAGAAACATTATGAAATGATCTTCTGTGGTCTGATTGTCATGCAGCACACATTCCTGGCATTCTAACAGGGGCGTGTACACTTGTGATATCCACTGTATACAGGTGTGGATATAGCTGGTAGTGGTAGGTATGGACAGAGGGTCATAACACAGGTGGACACTTGTCTGATTAATAGCTGAATGTCATGCCTACTCTAGTACCCATATCAGTGTCAGGGCACTGCAACAACCAGTAGCTGTACACAATTTTGTCTGTTCTATGCACTGACACTGATATTACACACATGTGCAACATGTACAACCTATGTACCTGAATGCTTGAAACCCATGGGATTTAGTTTTGTGCCTTCCAGCTGAACATAAGCTTACATACATGTGCTCAGGGGATACCTGGTATACATTTCTGTTGTATGTTAGTATGGCACACTGTATTTACAGTCTTTCTGCTCAATCATACTTCTCAACTTGTTACAGCAGTACATCTGGACAATGGCACACATAAATGGGTGTCAAAGGGGACATCAGTATTGATACTGTATTAATATAGCTGCACCATACATTAGTTTGTTGATTGCACGGTAGGGTTTGACATCACTGTGATAACCTGGAAGATGTCCAACAGTCATAAGTAAGCTATTATGTTACAATGTCATTGCTCACAGACTTTCCAATGGTTTGGCTGATATAACACAGGTATATGTGTATGTGACTACAGATATCAGTCACAAATATGCTTTTAGTCCAGTAGAACACTGTACCGATGAATGTTATTAATTTAATATATCACGTGCAGTTCAACACACATGTCTGCAACAGTACTTTACCATGCACATGCTCTCTATAGGTTTCTTAGCTTTACAATCAAACATGTGTCATACTCATAATCACAGGTAACATGGATATGGAAAACATCCCATTAACTGGCCTAGAAGTGGCACAGTCACAACTGTTTGACAGACACCCCTGCAGCTGTCATATATGAGCTGTCCTTTCCCAGGATCAGTCAGGGTCCTGAGCTGTAATCCCACTTCACAACCTCTCAGAGCATCACATCTGGACAAAGCCTAAAGTGTTGGGGGGATAAATAGGGACAGACTTTAAATATTATTGTTACAAACATAGGAAGTTCATAAAATGATACATTTTGTATTACAGTGAATATTCTTAAGAATGTGGAGTCTTAAACTCAAATGTTTGTCATTTCCTGATGACTTCAATCCTCAGCTATTTGCCAGAAAAGTACAGATCTCAGGAGGAACAGACAAAAATACATGAAGGTAAAATGTGGACATTCTGTGAAGATCTGTACAGTTCAGAGGTATGTCTGTGATATCTCCCACTGCAGAGAGGGCCAGATGCTATGGCCATATCAGCTGCTTAGCAGGACATTAGTACAGCATGTCTTGTTGGAACATATATTCATCCAAATTGTATTTCCCATTATTACAGACCAAGTACTACATTCAATTACTTGCTTACATGTTCCACTCACCTTTTTTCTTTCTTCTCTTTTCCACTTTATGTTTCATTTATCTTTCTCTCTCTCTCTCTGTCTGTGCACTACAGGGATAGAGCTGGTTTGAATAGGTGGCAGCATGGCTTTTGTAGGTGATGCTCACGACCAGGTGATGGCTTGTGCACCTACTGGGGTTCCCCACTTGCTAATTGCATGCAGAGCAGCTGTGTAGTTCTTCCAATACCCAATGTCATGGCAACACAGTCCTATAAATGAGTACTCCATGTGGGCGTTGGCCCTTTCCCTTACTTGTGAGGAAGACACCCTGGAGTTGTGTTAGCTTCTTACAACAAGACTTGTGAAGACAAGCCAACTAAATGGTAGGGAAGGTTCAAGACGTAGGGGCAGAATGTGAGTATTGCTGTAATATGTTTGGAATACTGCTAGTTTAACAGGGTTTGTCTGCACATTCTACTTATGCATGGGTTTCAGTATGGCAAAGTTCTGTCTCTGAATAACTCTCAACTGTAGGGCCATCCACATAATGGCCACAGGTTAGCCTGTTATGTATGGGCTGTTCCCCAGACAGGTGTTGTCTTTGCCAAATCAGTAGCATACTCTGGTTATTGCATTATGTGGATGGTAACATCCATTTGTTTTTCTGACTTTATATCCCTCAGAAAAGATATGTTACAACAAACCCTGTAACAACAATAACGTTCTCAGTGTATAACAGCAATATTTCATGTATGGCCGTGTATTTGAGCTTCTGTCCACCAATTATGTCAGGCTTTGTCCAAATGTCATACAGTAGTAGGTTGATAGGTATACTGGTCTATCATTATTTAGTGCTGTAATTCCTGCTGAGGAGAATGGCTGGGAAACATGTTGAAGTCTGTACATTCAAGAGGTTGGTGTATAGAGAATGCTCTTATGTGGCCTTGTAACATATTTTAGGTGGGGGACAGTAACACATGTTTTAAAACTAGACTGTTAGAACATGTCAGACATATTACTGATAAGAAATATGACAGTTCTATAGCTGTACATTTGAATAAATCTCACCATAGGGACAGTAGTGGGTCTCAAGGTACTGTTTCTGAAAATGTCTGCTCCTCAGTGTGATGAAACATTCATAAAAGAACAATTGTCATGTACAGACTCAATGTATTAATATTAACTGTGATACTTTATCCCGTAGGGGGTTAAATGACAAGTGCAATTGGAAGCTGTGTATTCAATTATGTAATTAGGTGTCAATTGCTTCCTGTGATTAAGGCATGCATTTCTGGTAATATTTACTCCTTGAAGGCTTTGGCCAAGACATCAGAGTATAATAAACATGTGTGAATTACTGGCTGGCTGTATTTTTCTTTGCTATGTTCAGACATTGTATTTGTTTTGCTAAGAGGTTGTATGTCTGGCCATTGTGTATGGCCTATCATGATTTTGTAGCAATGTACTGTTCACTTATTTATTTGGACTGGGGAGGGGGGGCATATGTGAGTGTCATGGCTGCTCTTGTATCTAACTGTGCATGCTGCCGCAGTTTTGGGTGGACTGTCAGCAGCATATGTTTGTATGGGCATTTTGGGACATGTATGTATATATATATATATATATATATATATATATATATATATATATATACTTGGTCAGCCAACACAGAAGGACTGTGGCTGACCAAGTTCGCAGATGACTGCAAACTAGGCACCATAATCGACTCTCCAGCCGACACAAGCATCCTACAAAAGGGCCTCATAGAAACAGACAACTGGTGCCAGAGCCATGGCCTCAAGCTAAATGCCAAAAAGTGTATAGTCATCCCCTTTGGCAAAAACAAAGTGCCCACAAATTACCACATAGGTGGTAATCCATTAAGTACGGAAGAAGTAATTAGGGACCTGGGGACCCAAGTTGATAGCAATCTCTCATTTGAAAACCACGTGGCCAAAGTGGTTAGAAAAACATTTTATATAGCCCACCTAATCATGAAGGGATTCACATCTAGATCAGGGGAGGTCATCTTGCCTCTTTACTCATCCCTCATCAGGCTCATAATTGCCCCTTTTGGGATGTACCTTACTAGACACCTGCAACTGGAAAGACCCCAAAAGTACCTCACCAAGAGGATCAAAGGGCTCAAACAGATGCCATATGCTGCCCGGTTAAAGAAACTCCAGCTCTACTCAGTGGCATACCGCCTGCTCAGAGGCGATCTGTGCCTGACGTATAAAGCCATGTCCAACCCGGAATTAATGGACATGCTGCACCTCAGAAAATCCAAATCCCATAGAGCTACGTGCTTGAGAGACTTGAACCTTAGCACTGAAATAAATAGGACATGCTGGACAGACAAATTCATAACCCAGAGGCTCCCTTCACTCTGGAATAAAATCCCAGTCCAGGTTAGGCAGAGTCCCTCATTGACTCTCTTTAAGAGGAATCTTGATGAGTGGATGGGAGATCATAGGTTTATCCCGGGTATCACTTCTGTGTTACTGTTAGACAGAGGCACAGTATACTAACCTTGAAAAAGGGCATAGCAAAATTCATTTAAAATGGGTGGCAAAAGCCAAACACACTCTGGCTAGGCTTATAAATGCCCTAGGGCAGATAGCCTAGTATGAACCTATGAACCTATATATAGATATATATATATATATATATATATATATATATATATATATATATATATATATATATATATATATAGATATATATATATTTTTTTAATTAATTAATTTATTTATTCATTTTTTTTTTTTGACATGGATAGTCCGACTGGATACATGTCTATTTTCAGTGGAGGCTCAGGGAGAAAAACTCCACATAAAAGCACTCAAAGTAACAGCAAAGACCTATTACTCATATGATACATAAATTGACAGGGCAAGCAGTACATAAAGAACATTCATATGTACAAAAGCATACAAACATTTTCAATGGAGGCCCAGGGAGAAAAGCTCCACATAAATGCACTCAAAGTATCAGCAAAGACTTATTACTCATATGATACATAAATTAACAAGGTAAGCAGTACATAAAGTACATTCATATTGTAAAAAAAGCATACATACATAACTATGTACACTGTAGATAACTAATAAAGGTTCCTGAGATGGTTCTAGTCAGGGGTAGAGCAAGGACATAACCAGTGTGATTTAAAATGTTCTTTGAGGTTTTTTTTTTTTTTGAATAGAGGCAGAGAGGTTTCTTGGGTAATGACTGCAGGAAGAAGGTTCCATATTTTTCCAACAGAGTTGGTAAACAGAGCATCCTCCGCTGAGTTGTTAGCTTTGAGGGTGAGTACCAGTAGTCTGTTAGATGAGCATAATGGCCTATGGGGACTTTGGGGGCAGATAATATTTTTAAGAGCAGGTGTGTTATCAGGTTGGCAGATGATTTTGTGTGCTACTATGAGCTGGTTGAACTTCAGAAGAGTAGGTAGTTCTAGCAACCCTAACATCTTTAGATTGTGACATTGATGTGTCCTGAATGCAGTGCCAGTAGCAAATCTGGCGATGTGGTTGTAACAGCTGGATAGTTTGTTATGGTCAGTTTTGTTCAAGTTGGTGAATAGAGGGGATGCATAGAGATGGGTAGAGAGTATGTGGGAATGGACGATGGCAGTACGAGCACAAGGTGAAAGGAAAGGTTTGACCTTGTAAAGGCTGCCTAGTTTTTTGTTAATGGTCTTGATAGTGTGATTCGTGTGGATGTCAAATTTGAGGTTATTGCCTACTATAACTTCTAGGAGCTTGGTTTGGACTTCAGGAGAGATGACAGTGACATTTTTTGAGTTTATGGTGAAGATTGGGGGGGCTATGGGTAGGGGAGAAAGCAAGCAATTTGGCTTTATTGGGATTCAGAATCAGTAGGCGAATGGCTAGCCAATTTTCAAATGCAATGAAAGTGTTCTGGGTTAGTGACAGTAAGTTTGTTGGTGAGTGGGCCGAGCAGATCAACTTGGAATCATCTGCATATTGAATGCAGGTGGCATTTGGGATAATGGAATGGAGGTCATTTATAGATATGGAAAAAAGTAGGGGTCCTAGTATAGAGCCCTGGGGGGCACCTAGAGTGATGGGAAGGTGGGTGGATAGTTTGTCCTGCCAAAGGACTGCTTGTTGTCTACTAGTAAGGCAGGAATGGAACCATTGTAGAGAGTGGGAATCTAAGGACATGGCTTTCAGAATGTGGAGGAGACGTTGATGGTTAACCATATCAAAGGCCTTAGAGAGATCTAGAAAAACTGCAGAGGAAAGTTTATTATTCTTATGATTGTGGTTAATGCCATCAGTGAAAGAAAGGAGAGCTGTGGTGGTACTATGGTGTGGTTTAAAGCCGTGCTGAGAATCAGGCAATAACTTGTTTTGAATAAGATGGTATATAAGTTGTTTGTGGGCACATTTTTCCATACTTTTAGCTAGGACTGACAGAATGGCTATTGGTCTGAAATTTGACAGTTTTTTCAGAGTTACCTCTTTTGTGGAGAGATATAACATGGGATATTTTCCAGGTTGAGGGAATGGTACCTTCAGAAATAGTTCAGTTAATCAAGATGGAGAAAGGGAATGCTGTGGAGTCTGCAGCTTTTTCAAGTACTCTGCAGGAAGGAGGTCAGCAGCTAGAGTAGTAGGTTTTAGTTTCTTAATTAGGGCTCGGATGACATGAGTCAGTACATGTTGAAAGATGAAAAAGGGTTGTGCACTAAATATGTCAGTGCTTAAATTAGAGCAAGAGGGGCTGAGTTGGCTGGCTAGAGACTGGATCATCTCTGTTTGCAGTTTCCTCAAGAGTTTTGAGATTGGCTACTGAAGGGGAAGGGGTAGGGATGTGGCCTGGGTGTAGAAGTTTCTTTATTCCAGCCCAAAACTTTTGAGGTTTGTCTTGGTGTTTCTGTTGCAGATGACAGTAGTAACTCTTCTAATCTAAGATAATAGATCTTTTGGTATTGTTCCTTAACTGACGATATTTGAGTTGGTCTAGTGGAGATTTAGTAGTACGCCATGTGGCCCATGCTTTGCTTCTAAGTAGTATTTTAGCTTTCGTGTCTTTTGAGAGCCATGGTGCAATAATTTTTTGCTTTAGTTTTAATAGATCTGGTTGGGGCATAGAAATCAACGATGGTAAGGAATATATATACATATATATATATATATATATATATATATATATATATATATATACATATATATATATATATATATATATGTATGTTTGTATATATATATATATATATATATATATATATATATATATATATATATATATATATATATGTGTATATATATATATATAGATATATATATATATATATATATATATATATATATATATATATATATATATATATATATATATATATATATATATATATATATATATATATATATATATATATATATATATATATATATATATATATATATATATATATATATATATATATATATATATATATATATATATATATATATATATATATATATATATATATATATATATATATCTATATACACACATATACAAATATATACATATATATATATATATATATATATATATATATATATATATATATATATATATAAAACACTGCGCTGGTGGTGCTGTGGTAGCGTTGCCGCCTCATAGTTAGACATTGCCCATTCAATTCTCAGTTAGAGCGTCTTCTGTGTGGCGACATGCATGAATGGGCATTCCTTCACTGAAGGTTGTGCGTTAGGCCCAACAAGCCAGCACGTAAAACTCTACTGTCAATCATTAGCAGACCGGAGTTCTGCTGTGGTAACCCCTAACCAGATAAAGCCAAAAGACACAAACAATATATATATATTTTATATATATCTATATATATATATATATATATATATATATATATATATATATATATATATATATATATATATATATATATATATATATATATATATATATATATATATATATATATATACATACACATATATATATTTACACACATACACACACCTCAGTATTTATTGGTAGTAACACATATATGGATGTCCCTACATATCTCACTCTCTCAATATGTACGTTTCTATTCATATATATATATATATATATATATATATATATATATATATATATATATATATATATATCTTTATAGATACCAATCCATCCTAATTCCATACCTGTTGCTTCCCTATTGTAAACTGGCTGTAAAGAAGGGTATGTTTGAGAAAACATCCTCAAGCAATACAGCCGATGTGGCATACTGATAAATAGCATAGGCTATGGTGTGCAGGGTCCTGGGTTCAAGACCTACAAGAGCTGGTTATTTTGCTGCTAGGCAGAACAAGGACTGTTGGATGCAGTGTGGTTAAAGCAGGTTTGAGCATGTCTGCGTGGGTTTGTGCAACAGTAAGTGATGCTAATATACGATTAAATGAATAGGCACTTACATTGTGTAGGCTTCACTTACTAGTGTGCAAATCTGTTTAGCATTTACATTTAAGCAATGCTTACACCTGCTAAGCATAGCCCAGCCCTGGGAACCAGTGATCACATTCCAGACTGATAAAATAGCAGGATAATGACATCTTTAATAAGTGTATTTAATTCCCTGTACATAATATGCTTCTATGTGCTGTCATTACAGTAGCAAGGGGTGTGAGTATACTGTATGGGATACCAGAGTATACATGGTTAGTACCACAGTCTTTCCTCTTCAGATTTGTTTCATACATGGGTAGTATCCCAGGTTATATGCAGTCACACTTGCATGTTACACCAGCTACAGTGCATTGGTTTACAGAAATAGTTTAACACACATTGTATCATTGTGTTAGTATAGAATAGATTGCAGATTATTGTACTGGAACCATACACCCCTGCATGCAAAGCTGGACTCTGAATACTGACTATCTTGTTCTTGGTGTTTGAGCTGTATGTTTATATGTACCTCCTATTGGATATTGGTCTGATATGTTGATATTAACTGTAGACTACTATGTTTTTTGTACATATCACTGAGGCCTGCTGTCATGTAGTAATGGCATACCTTTCAGTTTCAGACATGTATCTTTCAAAACATTCATCCTAATGCATAACCTGTTGGCTATCAACTTTAGGTCTGTCCGCTGTACAGATGTGCAGATGTCAGGTATTGCTACAGCCATACCACTATGTAGGTGCCCACATTGTATTGTACTGTGGGCCTGGACACTGCTTCTAGTTCCAACATATGGGACATTCCTTAATATGGACGTTGCCCCATTCCCTCGCCTGTGTGAGAGACATTGCAGAGGTGGTGGCCTACAGATTCACATACAGTAGGTGGCAATACTTCACAAGACAGGACATGTGAAGTCAGCCAAACAACATGGGGG